>NW_021145252.1:0-166676 GCF_900634775.1 Gouania willdenowi
TTGAGTTGAAGTGATCCACCAACAGGCACACAGGCTTCTCACACACACGCACGCACACAGAGAGAGAGAGAGAGAGAGAGGTTTCAGTCACCTTTCTGCTCCACCGGGCCAAAGTGATGTGAGGACATTGTTAGGAAGTGGAGAGGTCCACAGGGTGGATTTGCAGAGGAATAGACACACACACACGCACGCACGCACGCACGCACACACATTGCATTTACACACACACACACACACAACCCCCACCCACACAGGCACACAGGCTTCACACATCAGACTTACCTCTAAACTTTTCACACACACACACACACACACACACACACACACACACACACACACACACACACACACACACACACACACACACACACACACACACACACACACACACACACACACACACACACACACACACACACACAATCCCCACCCACACAGGCACACAGGCTTCTCACACACACGCACGCACACACACACTGGCTTCACCATGTCTACTGGTATCATTAGTGAAACTGTTGTTACAATTCTACAAGAATCAAAACGTATTGCCGGTCACCATGAAAAGTCTTTGGTGATTTTGAAAAGAATTCAGACACCACCTCCATTTCCTTTGCATCAAGATTGGTCGCTTGAAAGTTATGGTGAACGCGGGAGCTGGGGGTATTTTTTCAAGTATGAGACGGGTGAACTCTGTCTGTATCAGAAGAATGTTTGTGAAACCACGCAAATGTCTGCGGCTGATTTGTCGTCAAATGACTGGGGTGTATTAAAACTAGCTAACCCTAGAAACATCAAAAATAATGAAGAAGCTGCTTCTGATCCAGCAAAAAAGCAAAAGCTGAATCCTTTTCCCACAAACACCGATTTATGTGAGCTAAAAGAACCATTTGTGAGTATTTGGTTGACAAAAACATCAGGCACAGCCCGTTGGTTCTACCGCGCCAGTTATAAGAAGCAGAAAGACAATACCCCTGAGCAGAGATCGAGACATTACTTTGTTCTGGATCTTTTCAACTCAGAATGTGGAGTTTTTTGCAACATTTTGACTCTGCCAGCAGTAGCATGGTCAGAAAAAATGGAAGAAATCAATGATAAAATTACCCTACTTTTTCACAGTTGCCGCGTCTGGAACGATACTTTGATGGTAAAAAAATAACCATATTTCATTTTAGACCCCCCCCCCTCCTTTTAAATAGGAGGGGCATACTTTTACAGTCTATAAAATACATTGGTCCAAACCATAAGTTATCCACTACTGAAAGAAAAAGCAGCCGGAAGAACCATGCCTTCTATCAAGAAAAACACCAGAAGCAACCGCCTGACTCCTAAAGACCTTTCAAAGTTTTGGGGGCCTTACTCTAAAACTCTAACCCCCGAAACTGACCTGCACTCCCAGGATGCAAAGTGTTCGGACGAGCCTTCACCATCCCCTGCGTTATCGGACTCGCAGGAGCTTCTCTCTGATCCGCAACTCCAGGACGACGCGTGTGTGAGCGCACCTCCACCATCTCCGGACACGCAGGAACTCTTTGTCGACAGTCAGTGTCAGGTTGCTGTGTTTATGGACACACCCGAGTCTCCCCCCGCCTTGCCTGACACGGAGGATCTCTTCTCCGACATGACTTTAACCACACCGAACCGCAGAGGTCCATCGCCGTACCCTCGGTCCTTATCGCCTATACCGGAAGATTGCTGCGTCGTGGTTGCGCCCTGCTCACACATCACCGACTCCTGTCAATCATCCACAACCACCTCCTCCTCCTCCTCTTCTGAATCGACAATGTCAGAAAACAATTATTCAGGAGGTACCGAGCCAGATCAGACTCCGCCCGGAGCAGGAAGTAGCGGCGGGGATGAGATTGACAGCGGGGTCCTCGACTTTGCTAAAACGATAAAAGCGGGTGTGCTTCATCTTCTCAGCTACGTTCTGGACAAGTACAAGAGAGAAACGTGCAACGGATGCAAAATCGAGCATCCCAGCCAGCGGCAGCATGATTGCTTGGATGTCCTCGAGCACGAATTCTACAACGACAACTTTCACGGACTGATGAAAAAACTCTACACCCCCAAGTTAATTCCAGCCATCAAACATCTCTTGAACCTGTACAACATTCCGATGGAGGAACCCAAAGTCAGAGCCGCCGTGCAGATTCTTTTGCTACGTTTGAGGTCAACGTCCAAAATCCACGACACCATATTTGACATGTATGACACGCTGGTCGGCGAAAAAGGGGTTACGATCGAGCACCTGGAAGAGATGGCTGAGTTTTGGAAAAATCCTTGATTCTGTTTTTGAGAAATGGGGAGCTTCTTTGGAAAGGTCCTCGCCGACATTGAGAGCGAAATGGTAATTTCTCAGTTAATTAAGCTATTGTGTCAGGTTATTGAGAACAATGTCTCAACGTCTACAAACACCAATGTTTTTGTCAGAGACACGGACATTGAGAGACTGGAAAACTTGTTGGCAATAACAAGATCCCACCCCGCTCCAGTACTTTGGAGTGCGATGATCCGCGACACAGTATTTTTGTGCCAATCTGGTTTGTCCGAATGCTTTAAAGAAATTCTAAAAGACCTGGCTAATCATGTAGTGAGAGCCTCTCATCTGCTTGCATTTTACGCTCTACTCGTTGATGTTACCACCAAACTTGTGCTAAAAAATCATTCTGTAAATATCATGTTTGAGCTTGAAAAAATACATTTATGTCATTTACCGTACTGTGGATCATTCTGTACTGGCTCAGATTTTAACAATGATAAAAAGGTAGATTTAGACTTTTGTATGTTGTGTGATGTTTTAATTATTCATTCATATTAGTTGTAGGTTTTTGAAAAAGTAAATGTTTAAAAATTAAAAAAAACTTGTGTGCTATTGTTTTAATTATTCATTCATGTTAGTTGTAGGTTTTTGAAAAAGTAAATGTTTAAAATTTAAAAAAACTTGTGTGCTATTGTTTTAATTATTCATTCATGTTAGTTGTTGTCTTTTTGAAAAGCAATGTGTTTGCTAATGTTTTATATCTATATATGTATACTTAAAATGACTGATGCATCGCTAATAAAAATGAATAAATACTGTAAACCCTCTCTTTTCTTCTCATTCTTCCTTATCATGTCTGAGATACGTTTCATGAAAAAAGTATACTACACCCCAGCTCACCACGGTAGCTTTGGCGGTGTAGAGCGACTCCGTAGAGGTGTGCAAGATGAAATGGGAAAGACTATCCCTGTAGAAAATGTTAAGAAATTCCTATCAACGCAAGATGCATATACTCTACACAAACCTGCCAGAATACATTTTCCTAGAAATTGGGTTTTTGTGTCTCGCCCGCTAAATCAATTTCAGGCTGACCTGTGCGATATGCAGGCCCTGTCTGAGCACAATGATGGGTACAATTATTTATTAATGGTCATAGATGTATTTTCCAAGAAAGCTTACGTGAGGGCTCTGAAAAGAAAAACTGCAAAGGAAGTGGTGAATGCCTTTGAATCCATTTTTGCCGAAAGTCAGACGCCCAAAAAAATTCAAACCGACGCAGGGATAGAATTTTTTAATAAAAGTTTTGAGGTTTTGATGAAAAACTACGGAATCGTTCATTTTTCCACAGCCAGCAATCTCAAAGCTTCTGTGGTGGAAAGATTCAATCGTACTTTAAAGGGTAGAATGTGGAGATATTTTACAGCAAACAACACTTTGCGATACCTCAATGTCCTACAAGACTTGGTGAAAGGTTATAATCACAGCTATCACACCAGTATTAAAATGAGGCCTGTGCAGGTGACCTCGGACAACACCGATCAAGTGTTTCAAAACTTGTACGGTACACCTCAAACACATCTTCCAAAGATGAATTTTAAGAAGGGTGACATAGTCAGGATCTCAAAGTTGAGGGGAGTGTTTGATAAAAAATATGAACAGAGTTTTACGGATGAAATGTTTACAATATCACACTGTATACCCCGCAGACCACCTGTGTACAAACTAACATATTATGACGGAGAAGCCATCCAAGGTTCATTTTACGAGGCAGAGTTGCAAAAAGTAACGATGGACAAAGACAAAGTCTATCATGTAGAGAAGATTCTGAATCGACGCACCTTGAAGGGTGAAAAACAGGTTTTTGTACAGTGGAAAAATTGGCCCGAGAAATTTAACAGTTGGATCAAGGAATCTGATTTGAAAAATGTATAAAAGATCTACACAAGATGGCAAAAATCATCATTTCACCATGTACGGCCCAAAGGATGAAGGGTTTTTCATCACTCTTCCCTCCAACGCCAGCCTCAAAGTTTTTAAAGACAACAAGAGTTCCAGTTACCGGGTGGATTTACCTCAACATATAAATTTAGACGGACGCTGGGAGGTAGCCATGACGCAAATTTCATATCTGCACACCTTCTTTACCATAGCGCAGAGTGACGCCTATTTTTATTGGAGGGAAAAACCCAAAGAACCGGGGAAAGAAAGCGTCGTACATCAGCAGAGATTTAGAGGAGGCTATTACAATACCATAGGAACCTTTATGAATGAGCTGAATAGTTTTTTTAGAAAAATCAATTCCGATATTTATCTCGTCTATAGCGGTATTCAAAAAAAGATGGAATTCCAAGCCGGAGCTCAAACTCACGTACTCTTTGACGCACCAGCGGCTTACCTGCTGGGACTAAAACCGGGGGAATGGTTTGTGTTTGACCAAAAGTTTGCACACTACCCAGCCGATTTACGCGCAGGGTTTTACCACATGTATTGTTACTGCGACATTGTAAGTCCGCAGATGGTCGGTGATGTATATGCACCGCTTTTGAGAACATTCGCTATTAAAGGAACGTACGGTGACATTATCACGCAATATTTCAATCCCTCTTATTACTTACCGCTAGCCAAACATCACATTGAAAACATTAAAATTGAGATAAAATCAGATCAAAACAAACCGGTAGATTTTACCTACGGTAAGACTATCGTAACGCTTCACTTTAGACCCAAAGCATGAAGCCGTCAGCTTATATAAACCATCCGTCTAAGACAATGTCATTCAGTGTCGAGATGTTGAGCTAAGGTAACAACCCGTTAGTCTAAGGGGGTTTCCTTTCGCAAACATCGTACGATAAGGTACATTGTTTTTTTTGGTACATCCAAAAGAAGAAAAAAAAAAAAAATTAAAAATGGTTAGGGCCGCCTTGACAGAGGACCCTCACCGTTTTGTATCTTATTATGAGAGTCAGGTCGGCGGGAATTTGCCCGGCTTTTATGGAGCCCCGGTAATGTATGGGCGTGGGATAGGATCCTTGTTTTCTAAATTATTTCGTTTTATTAGTCCTCTGGTGAAGAAGGGTTTTGCCATAGCTAAACCGCATCTTAAAGAGGCAGCCAGCAACATTGCCTCGGACGTGTTTGCCCGTGCGATGGCACGAAGCAGTGATTCAAAGCAAGAGGGGAGCGGCGGTATTATGGTCATGTCACGTAGATCGAGAAAGCGACCTCCCGGAGATTGAGCCCCTTCAAACTCTAATAAACGATCACGCGGTAAGAAGAGGAAACCAGTTGCAAAAAGCAGACACGCGAAGAACAAGTCTACCCGGAGCTCCGATATTTTTTAATTAAATCAAATATGGCCCTGTTGCACCAGAAATCTCCAGAGTGCACCCTCGCAGAATTAGATTTATTCGCTATTCCGATGACGCAGCTTTCGATTGATGATAAAATCTACACTGAAATCTCTCCCTTGTCGGCCATCGCCGACGGAGGACCTATAGAGTTTTTCATCCCCGGAGATGAGGACAAGTATCTGGACCTGAACGATACATTGTTACATCTCCGTGTGAAAACGACGACGGCACGGACCTGGCAAACGACGCATCTGTAGCCCTCATCAATTATCCTCTAAATACAATTTTCAGTCAGTGTGACGTTACTTTGGGGGATAGGCTGATTTCGCAGTCTAGCGCTACACATCCCTACCGCGCTATGATTGAGACTCTTCTCAACTTTTCAGAGAACACTCTGAAAAGTCAGTTTAGCGCAGGCCTTTTTTACAAAGATACAGCCGGTGCAATAAACTCTACAGTGACCGTTAACGGACCGAATAAAGGATTAAATAAGAGAGCGGCTTTCACGAGCACCTCCAGAGAAGTGCACCTGCTCGGCCCTCTTCACGGAGATATATTTTTCTGCGAGAGACTTTTGCTGAATTTGGTTGATTTGAGAATTAAACTGACCAGAGCTAGCGACGCTTTTTCCCTCACCGGAGTCCGCGACTCTACGTTTCGTCTGAAAATATTGGGAGCCTCTCTGTTTGCAAAAAAAGTCTCTGTGTCCCCGGCTGTGCGGTTAGGTCATGCCGCAGCCTTAATGAAAGGTAACGCTCTCTACCCCCTCTCGCGGGTCAACGTAAAAACATACTCCATACCGGAGAACTCTAGGATATGCACCCAGGAGAATCTGTTTCTGGGTTCCATGCCCAAATATGTGGTACTGGCTATGGTACACCACGAAGCCTTTACTGGGAGAAGAGACCTATCACCATTTAATTTCATTCACAACGACGTTGAATACCTGGCTCTCTGTCAGGACGGCAGACAGATCCCCGCAAAGGCTTTCCAGCCGCAATTTAATGCCGGGTTATCCGTCAGAGAATTTTACAACATGTTCCTGGCTACAGGGAGACATCTTAAAGACTTACCTCTGAGCATCACCCGGGAGGATTTTAATGAAGGATACTCTCTGTTTGTGTTTAATCTCAACCCGGGCGATGACAATGACGCCCTCTCCCCCATTTCAAACGGAAATCTAAGACTGGAGATGAGATTTAGAGTTCCCCTACCAAACACCACTACGCTTATCGTCTACGCCTGTTACGATTCTATTTTGGAGATCAACGCTAAGAGGCAGATTCTGGTGGATTATTATTGAGAAGATGGATAACATTCAACTAGAGACTCTATTGCATAGTCTGTTGGGGGATGCATTCTGCGGTGTGTGGGCGTCGGATCAACTTCCCTCGCTGAATCCGTCTTTTAAACCACCCGCCTACTTTATAGTCAACACACACCCCGGTCACATGCCCGGAGAACACTGGTTAGCTCTGACCTTGGAAAAGAACCGCAAAGCCACCTTTTTCCCCCCGGACTTTGCGCACTACCCAGTGAGCATCTTACAGTTTTTGAAAGATCGCTCACAAAACATAGAATACCACGACAAGCAGTTGCAACACCTCTTGTCAACGGTTTGCGGACATCACTGCGTCTATTATCTCTGCCATCGGGCGTGCGGGTTATCTTACGGACAGACGCTGTCTCTGTACGATGATGATGTGATAAAGAATGATCTTACGGTGTACGAATATGTCAGAAAATATCAGCGATGTGTCAATGAATTCAATCGCAATCCGAAACAGGGGAATTGTTCTTTACAAATGCTTAAAGATTGTCATAAATAAAAAAAATTACTTTTTTTATGCTTATGCTATGCCATTACCCACGTGTATTTTGCTTTTAAAAATGTACACTCACAAAATATGTTCAATAAACATTTTTATTGATGAAAGACAAAAAAATGCATCACAGTTATTTATGATGAAATGTTAATCCACGGCGATGATTTATTTTTTTATTTTATTTATTTATTCAGTTTATTTCCGACATGGTTACATTCACTTTTTTTTTTTCATTTTTTCTTGTTTTGTACATGCCGAAAAAGGAGACGAGAGAAGCAGTTTGCTTATCCGGGTTTTACCATCGCAAATTTACATGGGTTTACATGTCTCTCTGGTCAAACATTCTTGAGTTGAACAGTCTTTTTTGTGTATTCTCATCTGTGTTGTCCTCCTCTCTATCATTGTTCGTGTTGGCCTTGTTCCCTGCCAGACGTTGTTAGCATTCCTCCAGTTCAAGAACAGTTCCTCTTTCGAAGGTGTTTGGAAGGTTTTTTCCCTTTTCATCCATAATGTCACCACTCGGGAGTGTCTCTTTTGGACACACAAGTTTGCAGCTTGTTTTGTCTCTACATCAAGGCTAATTCAGCTGTTGTCAGCTCTATTGGCAGTGTTGTATTCTCCACTGTCAGATCCAACTTGTATAAACACATTATTATATCCTAGTTCACAAGCAAGGTAGTATTTTAATGTATTATATCTTAGTTCATAAGCGTGTTTCATAAGCAAGGTAGTAATTTCATTGTACAAGAAAACGTGTTTCTAACTGCACATATGACAATAAACACTTTGAATTTAAATTTAATGTAATCCTTAATCACCCCACCACCTAGCAATTGAAATGAATAAATGACAGACCTTTTTTACTCTTGGTTTCCACATTGAATTCAGTCTCCGTAAAATAATCACAGTCTGAGTTTTGTTTCCAGTGTTTATATAGATCTGGGTCCATATCCATGATTACCATCAGTAGTGTTGTTGTTTAGGTGGATCCTTCGTATTTTCCCAAGTCTTCCATCGTTTTGATGAGAAATGGTTTTCCGTCCTCTTCTTCCAGAATATAAATCCTGCAGTTTTTTGACCACGTCTTCACAATTTTCCCTCCTTTTTTTATTTGGCGTGCCTTCCATGCAATGCTTGCATTTTGTTTCGTCAGGTTTTCATTGATATACACCTTCGTTCCTTTGAGTTTATTTCCTTGCCTCAGGAGTTGTCCTTTGAATTTCATATTTGTGAAGGTTCTTTTTACAGCTCTGTTATCATCTTTCTTTGGCAGGAGATGGCAGGAGTTGATGTTGTCAGGGTTCAGGACAATGTCCTTCGACTTCAGGTAGTCAATGACCTGTTGTTCAATCGATTTTGTTTCTTCGTCACTCGCATAGCTCCTGGGTTTTATCTTTAGGCCTGTGATGATGACATCTTTCTCTCTTTCCTTTTGTTCCAGCTGTTCAACCCTCGCGTTCAACAATTTTATCTCTTCAGCATTTCTTTCATTCTTTTCTTTCAGTACCTTTGCTTCGCTTTGTAGTCTTTCCAGTGAGTTTTCCAGCGTCTTTTCCAACGACTTTATCTCGGCAGATAGGTTTCGTAGACCCTCGCATATCATCTCCTTGACCTCTTCCAAACCCGAATTGGGTTCTGAAGGGCCTCCCTGCGGTTTTTTCACCATTTTCCTTCAGTCTTGGGCCCAATGTTTCAGGCTGTTCTGCTGTTCAGCTGTAGCCAGCTGTAGCCAAGGTCGTGTTATCGGAGCAAACGAAAACACGTCTGCTCTCTCCAAAGACCAGAGAGAATGGTAAAGTATTTTGTTTTCCAACAGTCCGTTCGGCAGCTAATTCTCTCTCGGGAGTAATCCATTTTGGGGATAGTTCACGGAACGCCTTTTTTCTTCTTTTTCCTTCAGGTGTTTCAAATTCTTTATCACGGAAACCACCGGCCTCCCTCTTGAGCAGACGGTATTGATCGCGGGCATGCGGGTTATTTATTGTGGATAAGGGGATGTTTAGTTCAGACAGAGTATTTAAAAACTCTGTCCACCCCGCAGGCGATGGCTCCCTGGTTTTTTTCTTAAAAGGGTGGGTGAGATACTTTAACAAATCAATCACGTGAGAACCTTGCACAGCGTTGCCCCTGAAAATGAATTCCCCCTTGGAATTCCAGCCTTCATGATTCTCCGATATTTTTTTTAAGACGTACTCTGCGCTCTTGCAATCTCACTGGGGGAGGTTCTTCAAAAGATCTTGGTCCGTACGGTCAAAATTTACATCGCCGGATGTTTGTGGTTTGTGAGAAGACGTTTGAGCTTTGGCGTCATACGGAACATCCAACTGCTCCGGGTGCTGGGTCGTTGCCACTCTACGATCCTCTCTCTGACCCTGCTTCATAAAGGTCAGATATCTTTGCAGTAGCGCGCTATACTTTTTAATTTTCTCATGAGGACTCACACCCTGCTCGTTCAAGATTGTTCTCATACGGTCGTCCAAATCCAGCTCAGCGTTCTCTCTCATGGATGGCGAAGGCTGAGTTAGACTCTTTAACTGGTGAGGTGAAATAAGAAACATTTTTTGGGTCTTCTTTAAAGTCATTATCTCTGGATCTGGATCCTCCGATGAGATTGCCGAGCAAAGGCACGACGGTCGAGAGCAGAGGTAGAATAAAACCACCAGTTTGCTTCTTTAGAGCCCGCTGCTTGTGTTTTATGCTGGTTTTTTTATCGGCCAACAGCTTGATAATTTTTTTCTGCCTCTTCAGTTTTTTAAACTGAGAAGGATTCAACGGGATGTTTCCTTTCAGAAGATTTAAGGCGATCTCACACAATGCTTGGATAAAATCGGGGGAACTGTGAATAAGAATGTCCTTTCGTTTCTTGGGTGAAGCATGATACAGAGCCGCCAACAAGGGGGCGTTTCTTTTTATTCGTGCCGACACGACGTTTTGGGGGTGTAAACGGTCAGACGTGCGTGAGGCTGTACACGGGTCCTTAGTCTGTATAGCACTGGGCATACGGGTGTGAGGTCTACTATTAAATACCCGTGAACATCTTTGGCGGCGTCGTCAAAGCTCTCTAAAAAAAGGCCTTTTGTGAAATTTGATGAGCCAATATGTTAATTTGGAGTTTATCCCTGGGATTTTATTTATCTTTCTGGTGGTAAGTAATTATCCTAATAAAAATGAATAACTGAACGTAGGGAAATCCTAAAGTTAACTACAGCAAGATGATTTGAACAACATAAACACCGTTTTGAAAAAGTCAGTGTTTGGAGGGTAACTTTTTCTTTTCTAATAATCTAGCACAATTACAAATTACCTGACAAAAATTGAATCTGTAACTTACTCCTAATATTGATTGATTTGCTTTTGGCTGTCTTCCAACATAGACAATTCAATACAAAGAATAAACATTCATTTAAACAGCAAAAATGGAATGAGCTGAATCAGTATCTGTATCGGAGCCCACCCCCAAACAGCACGATATAAAAACAATAACAGCACCATTCATCAACTTATAAACTTGTGATTCAAAGCCTTTTGTTTTTTAAAGACTTTTTTTAAACATTGACCACGAACTCATAGTGACCCTCGAGATCATTACAGACTTTAACACCATAAACAGAAACATACCTTTATCATTTGTTCTAATTTTACTTTGTACTTTAACCGATTGCTTTTGAATTTCTTCAAATCAAACATTCAAATAAAGACAAGTTACATGTAACCAATACATTTTCAGGTTAACAGTTACGCTACATTAAAGGAAATGTTTTAGTTTATGACATAGACCATGGATCACCAACCTTTCTAAAACACGAGCTACTTCAAAGTGCTACCAGTTTAATACACGCTGCTTCAATTTTCCAGTTTTACTTTAATTAGAGGGAAGACTTTGTTTCATTTTTGAAAATAAACAGGGAGTCATCGCGTTCCCACTATACCTGCCATCAACTGCTCTTTACCATGTTTTTGGATTGTAACAATTATGTAAGATTTATAAACTCCACCTTCTTATTTAATTTTATTGCCTTAAACACCAAATCTGCAGCATCTTTAATGAAATCCTATCTGTGGTCTGTCTCAGCAGTGTTTCAGTGAAAATAAACCTGTTAATTTAATTGTTTATGTAATGCTTATCGTGTCTGATTTAACTCTAACTTAAATGTAGATCCAATGCAATTATTGTGCATCATCTGGCTGAAATATTTATAATTTCACTAAACCATGATTTGTTTTTATCTAAGCGAGTTTTTACCAGAACAAGTGGATGTGTGCCGCTATTTCTGTTCACATCTATTGTTTTTACGCAAATTATGCTCAGGCATCGCTGCGGACAGCTAAAGGGTCTTGACGTTGGAGCAAACGGGTGACGGAACAATTTGGTACACCCCTGTAGTGTTTGGTGACCGATGTAAAGTTTAATAGGTAATGCGTTGATGAAGAAGAAAAAGTGAGTTTGGCTCAATGCGAACGTGTTTAACTAGCGGTTTGCCTGTAATAAAACCTCACGGGAAGAGCATCATTTATCTGTTTAATAGATGTTTATCACCAGAACTGACGCTGACGCTGTCTCAATATTAACTTACTATTAGAAATCAGAACATCAAACCCCGGAAACGGAGTAAATGTGTCCATACCGTCTGTAATATCACCAAGTTTACCAAAGAACAACTATTTATTCCTAGTTATTGTTTCCAGAGTTTTATTGCCGGTTATTATTTCCTTAACGCTCCGCTGATCAGACAGAAACAGAATAATTCAGACAGCCTGTCGTTATAAAAATACAATCAAAATAAAGGTGACGATGTTATAACCATCAATGTTTGTTGTGTGTTGTTGTAATATACGTAAACCGGATAAAGCAAAACATTCCAGCGCTCCCACACACACACACACACACACACACACACACAACCCCCACCCCTTGAAACCACGGCTGCTGCAGAGGATGAGAAAATAACAGCGGCAGCCACAAGGCAAAACTGTGGTTGGCGGGACAAAATCCGGTCCGTCTTAAAAACAATGTTATTCGTGAATAAATCATGATATTATAATCAAAACATATTTATCATCATATTATGTACGTATTCTGTGTAAAAATATACTCTAAAAAGCTCATTCTTTTTACAAACATCCCTTGAATTTTGCTTTATTTGTATTCCCCCTATGACGGCGTCAGACTAACCCTTATAGCAGCTAATAAAATGCAATCTTCTTATTTAACACAAATTAAAGTTATGTTGCCTTCAAGGCAATAAATATAAGAAATAATATTATATTAATGAAAAATAATAAAGTTGAAATTAGAAAGAAATACTTAACCCTCCTGTGTTATAAGTTTTATGACATTTACCTTCTTTGAATATGTCCCATTCAAAGAGGCTTTTAAACTTTATTGACGGACATGGAACCATTGGCTCGTATGAAGCAGATGTGCACCAGCTAAACTCCCTGTGCGTTCTCCAATTTCATCCAACGGGTAATATTTGAAAAACAAACGCCCCAAGACTGCTTTTTTTTTTTTTTTGGCGGATTGGTTGAAATTGTGTGTGTGTGTGTGTGTGTGTGTGTGTGTGTGTGTGTGTGTGTGTGTGTGTGTGTGACTAGTTTAAAGTTCAGAGGTAAGTCTGATGTGTGAAGCATTCTTATGCATAGTGATGGTCAGACATGGTCATATTGCTGCTATGAATGGTAAGATTTGGAAAGCTTTTTTGCATCTTCTTTTCAAAGCAAAACACTTTTATTTTATGCCGTCTGAACTCAGGGTTTGTGTTGGATTGTTAGTTAGTTAGCTAGTTTATTTCTACGGTCATTGTGAACATCCAGATCTAAGGTCATTCAAAGATCACACACACATTACACGACAGGAAAAAGAAAGAAAAAAAATATGTGTAGCAATTAGAATTAACAATAGGTGTCCAGAATTAACTGAAAAGGGCTGGAGGTAGGTTGTAGTACATTTATTAACACTGGCACATTAAACAATATAAGCCCAGTAATCACGATAAGTATACTATCACTTTGAACTCAGGGCACACAGCAAAACAGCAAAACCACAGCAACTTCAAATACGGCCGCAGTGATAGATAAATATAATGATTACCAGCAATACATGATTACCAATTAAGGCGACATGATTACATTAAAACATATACAAATGGTTAAAAGGTTGGTGGGATAAAAACAGTGACAGGTAAAAAGGATTCACTCACAGTCCTAGAGAGAATACAAGTTATTAGACAATCAATCAAACAGAATTAAACAAATCTATTACAAGTGGAATTCATACCTTTGCCAAAACGGGTCCTTTTACAGCCCTTTACACATCCAGATAGTTATGGTAATTTAACCCATAAATATTCAACTGGAGCTTCACTGTCTCGTTCTGACCGGAGATTCAATCCCGTTCTGCTTTGATCATGCCTAATTATACAAACGTGCATTTGTTTAGGTTAAAAGGACGGCATGTAAAGTGACTAGTGCAATGAGCTTTAAAAGGCTAAAGAAACTTACAAGCTTTATCTCGGGATTCCGTGCACAGCAGCCGTGTTGTGCTTTCAGTGAGGAGCAGAGAGGGAGACGGACTGCTCCGTGTCCTCCGTGGTTCCCACCCACTGACTTCCGTTCACCCGTTACACTGGCCCCAGTTTTGAAAAGTCACCGTCCCGGTGACCACTTATAACCATGGCCTAAACGCATATCTTTGTCCCTGGCACATAGCTTGGGGGGCACTCTGTAAGGATGCCACAGTTGACTGGTTAACTGCCCTAGGGAGATGATACATGTTTGTATGATGTCCTGCAGTTGTTCTATGGGTACGTCTCAGATTCTGAGTTGCCAGAGGCGGGACGGTTATGGGCGCTAAACTCTGAGGCCCGCTCTCTGCACTTTGTGCCTGCCTGGGGGAGGAGGGAGCCCTGACTCTTGGTGGATTTTGGTCCATTACGATAACAATGTCCTCTTCTTCACTGTCATTATCGGACAACTCCGGTGGAATGTCTGGTGGGGCATTGCATAGTAAGCCTGGATCAGGCAGAGATGTATTTTTTTCACTGCAGTCTTGCACCGTTGTCAAAATTTTGATTTCAGCTCTATTTACATTTTTGTGTGAGCCCATAGCATCTCTTGGACGGATTTGATAAACTCTCCCCTCTTGGTCCATACTTTTAACCACAACATACACTGTTGTGTCCCAAGCATCATGGATTTTGTGGCGGCCTAGAGCATGGCTCTTTTTATACACCAATGTGCCAGGGGGTAGGACAGAGGTCACATTTGGCTTATAATGACAGTTTCTTCTCGCTGCTGCTTGCTGCAACCTTTCTTTTGCTTGGGCATACACTACAGTGAGATGGTTTCGATGCTCATCCACCCAATCTTGAGGTGATCTTGTGGCCGGGCTCGCTTGCGACGTGCCTAACAAAAAATCCACAGGGAGTTGAGGCTTTTGGCCAAACATAAGCTCAAATGGTGAAAAACCGGTTGATTGGTGCTCTGTGGTATTGTAGGCATAAAGAACTTCGGGCAGATGCTGTGGCCATTTTCTTTTACTCTCTGGGGGGAGCGTCCTCAGTAAATCAAACAAGGTTCTATTAAATCTTTCACACTGCCCATTGCCTTCCGGATGGTATGAGGTGGTTCTGCTTTTTTCAATACCATATAGGCTACATAGGCGTTTTAACAGATCTCCTTCAAAACATCTTCCTTGGTCACTATGAATCCGTTTAGGGACTCCATAGGTGTAAAACCATTTATCTGTAAGGACTTTGGCAACTGTGCTTGCTTTTTGATCACGAGTAGCATAGGCCTGGGAAAATTTAGAGAAGACATCAGTTATGACCAGCACATTTTCTCTCCCATCTGTGGCTTTCTCTAGCAAGGCAAAGTCCACTGCCACTATTTCTAAGGGCTTTGAGGCCATTAGGCTTCCTCTCGAGGTCCGCACCTTAGGCTGGGCTGCTTTTGCTAGGGTGCAACGATGGCATTGTTGGCAGTATTTTTCAATATCTCGCCCCATGAAGGGCCAATAGCACCTACTTCTTAGAAGACTGGTGGTGCGTTGGATCCCTTGGTGCCCGTGGTTGTCATGGAGATGTTTTAAAACTTCAGTTTTCAGACATTGTGGTAAAAGAAGCTGCCACAGAAGTCGCTCCCCTGGAGGCTGGATCTGGCGATACAAAACTCCATCTTTAACTTTTATTCTTGACCACTGCTGTACCAGTTTCTTTACGTCTTTGCTTGCAGCATTTAGAGCTTGTTTGTTCGGGGGGACCCCACTGCTCCAGTACTTCAGGAACTCACTAATACTAGGGTCAGCTGCTTGTAGTGTGGTGAGGTCAGCACTTGGGCGAAAGGGGTGGGCTGATATTGCATTGCACTGTGCTCTGGTCATTGAACTGGATGGCTGAGTCGACTGATGGACCTCTCCTGGGACCATAAAGCCCGGGGCAACTAACGAGATGTCTTGTGGTTGTGTTTGACGTGATAAGGCATCGGCATTTCGATTGGCCGGACCAGGGCGGTACTTTATTTCAAAGTTAAATACTGCTAGCTCCGCAGCCCAGCGTTGTTCAACTGCACTCAAATTTGCTGTCTGAAGGTAACTTAATGGGTTGTTATCAGTAAAAACGCAAAACGTGCTACCCAACAGACATTCACGAAACTTTTGGGTGACAGCCCATTTGAGGGCCAAAAACTCAAGCTTTCGAGAACTGTAGTTAGACATGTTTCTCTCTGTGGGTCTAAGTCCGCGACTAGCGAAAGCAATTGGCCTGCGTCTACCATCTTGGTCTTGTGATAACACTGCCCCTAGCCCTGCATGGCTTGCATCCACTTCAAGGATGAAAGGTTTTGTAAAATCAGCATAGCCGAGTACTGGAGTGGTCGCTAGCATCTTTTTGAGTGTCTGGAATGCACTTTCACAATCCTCTGCCCAGAGCTCTGCAATAGCATTTTTTCCTCTAGACTTTCCCTGTTTTATGCCCCCCAACGTTGCTACGAGCTTGTGAAGGGGCACTGCATGTTTGGAGAACCCTTCCACGAACCGGCGATAATAGGAGGCGAATCCTAAGAAAGACTGCAGCTCTTTACATGTAGTAGGTCTTGGCCACTCAGTGACTGCACTTATTTTAGCTGGATCTGTCGCTACTCCGGCAGCTGATATAACGTGACCCAAGTATTTGACTTCAGATTGGAAAAAGTTACATTTTTTTCGCTTCAGCTTAAGGTTATTTTGTTTTAGCCGGGACAGAACCAGATCGAGTCGATGAAGGTGCTGATCAAAGTTGGGGGAAAAAATAATGATTTCGTCAAGATACAACAACAACGTTTGGAAGCTTTGATCTCCAAATATGCGCTCCATTAGTCTTTGAAATGTACTTGGTGCATTGCACAGCCCGAACGGCATTCGATTAAACTCAAAAAGCCCAAATGGTGTGCAAAAGGCGGTTTTATTCTTATCCTTTTCTGCCACCGGCACCTGATTATAACCACTTGCGAGATCTAGTGTTGAAAACCACTGGGCACCAGTAAGAGAGTCTAAAGTCTCCTCTATTCGCGGCAATGGATACGCGTCTTTCTTGGTTTTGGCATTCAACATTCTGTAATCTACGCATAGTCTCATTTCCCCCGTTTTCTTAAAAACAGGCACAATCGGTGATGAAAATGGACTTGAACTTGGTCGCGCCACCCCTTTGTCTAACAGCTCCTGGATGTGAGTCTTTACCTCTTCATACTGGGATGGGGGGAGGCGTCGATAGCGCTGCCGCACTGGAGCGTCATCCTGCAAGTGAATCTCATGTTCCACTAATTCAGTGCACCCCAGGTCCCCACCCCCCTGACTGAACACTGAATTATGCTTCTCCAACAGTTTAGCCGCCTGCTGACTCTGCTCAGGGGAAAGGTTTGACCAGGAGAAATTTGGGGGGTCAAGAGGCAACTCATCCGCTTCCACCTGTCGGATAACTGCCACAGCGTCTTGGTCTTCCACCTCTTCAAACACAACAGCCTTTCTAGATTGTTTTAAGTCTACTACATGGAGCGCACCTAGTTGAGAGAGAGGCCGCAGCCAAACATCCTCGGAGCCCACATTAACAACAGGGATCTCCACATTTCCTTGATGAATGGCGAGGAGGGCTGATGAGACCAGGAGACCTGCTGGCAGGGTAACTGTTGCTGCTGGTGGCTCGAATAACACAGATGGAAGTGTTAATTGGGAGGCAGAAGTGCATACAGTGTGGATCCACGTCAGGGAGCCGGCTGGGACACACACGGCTTGGCCTGGGGCTCTGGCTTTCCCCAGATACCCTTTTGAGGTCAGAGCTTCTATGCTTTGGCATTTCACTAGTGCTTCCCCCCAACTTCTGTCAGCAGCTTGAATGACAGGCGCTTGAAGAAGACCAGGGCCAAAC
Source organism: Gouania willdenowi (assembly GCF_900634775.1). Taxonomy (NCBI): domain Eukaryota; kingdom Metazoa; phylum Chordata; class Actinopteri; order Blenniiformes; family Gobiesocidae; genus Gouania; species Gouania willdenowi. The sequence continues at coordinate 17,834 of NW_021145252.1, forward strand.
TGTTCAAACAAACGATTATAACAGCAACGAATGATATTCATTCCGAGGAGCCCAGGCACCGCAAGTTGTGGTTCTGTGGACTCATTGGGGGGATCTTCAACCACCAGAACTCCCATATTAGGCAGAGTTCTTCCTAGGACATCAACTTCAAGCTCCATATAGCCCTTATAGGGGATTTTTAACCCATTAGCAGCCTTAAGTTGTAACCAATGGCATTTTTTTAGCAATCCCACCCCCTCAGGCTTGAAGAATTTTTCAAAAAAACTTTCTCGAATTGTGGTGACCATGGATCCAGTATCCAGTAGGCAGGGGACCATGACATCCCCCATTTTGACCTGTACCACTGGACATCTGCCCACCAGGCGGGAGTAAAGCCTGGTTTGTTCTTTGGGTGAGCCCACAGATCCCATTTCTGATGCTTGGCTCTCTGCACCAGAGGGATTAGTTTCCCGACAGCTGAGAGTCAGGACCCCCCCCCAACCACTTGACTACATGCGACAGCTTCTGAAGTAGAAAATGCACGACGGTTAATGTTTAAATTTACCCTACAGAACCTTGCAATATGTCCTACTTTATTGCAACGATGGCAGATAAGCTTACCATCGCCCTGTACACGGGGCCGTTTTACAAAGCTCTGAGGTTCATCATCAACCTTAGGCTGAGGAAGCTGTGCCGTGAGATGCTGCATTATGGTGTCTAATTGAGACTGCTGTTTACGGAGTGATTCTTTTATCTCTGCTATTTCATCACTCGGTTTAATAGCCACTAGATTAGCACTAGCTTCAACCATTTCCGCACACTGGGAGTCACAGGAAAATGCTCGAGATCGACTTTTGTTAGAGGTTCTACTGGCTTCTGTCCATTTTATGGCCACCGCACGAAGTTCAATAAAGGAAAGGTTAGGTTCTTTGGAGACACACTGCTTCAGTTCCCTACGTAAGGTATCATCCGAGATGTGTTCCACGAACTGGTCACGCAGAATCAAATCATTATTTGGAATACCGCCGGGCGTTTTACGGATGGCTATATCCATTAATGACTTTAACACATGTGAATAATCACGAAGCGTTTCGCCTTCCCGCTGTCTACGTTGGAATAATTGTAATTGTGCGGCTATGTAAGACTGTGTGCAACTGTAATTCTCAGTTAAAATGGTGAAAATTTTGTCTGGAGTATCTCGGTTAACACTCGGGTAGAGATCAACTTCAGCCTTGGCACTACCATCCAAGTGGTCTCTAACAAATAACATTTGTTCAGCCCTAGGCATGTATTTAACCTCCAAACACCTACGTACCTCTTCAAGCCATTGGTCAACAGTAAGCAAATCAACACTCATGTTACCAGTAAACTTCGGACACTTGCGTTCTTTAGGCACATATACATAGCGTATCTCAGTTTCATTGTGTAAAATACCAGTGCTAGAGGAAGCCATGTTCAGGGTGGAAGGCCCAGGCCTGGAGTCAGATGCCTGGCTATCTCGAGTCTGTTGGAGCTGTTCCTTCAGTTGTTCATTGGATGCTTTGAGTTGTTGTAGTTGCTCCAGAAGTTCATGCAGATTTTCCATGTTGCCCAGTCACCCCGAGGAGGATGGTGCAGCTTCAGCCGTTCCTTCCGCAGTCCCCCGACGCCGCCGACCTATCACTGTTTTATCCCACCACACCAAAACTAATCAAAACCCAAAACCAGCCACCCTGCTCGCAGCGCCAAATTCTGTAGCAATTAGAATTAACAATAGGTGTCCAGAATTAACTGAAAAGGGCTGGAGGTAGGTTGTAGTACATTTATTAACACTGGCACATCAAACAATATAAGCCCAGTAATCACGATAAGTATACTATCACTTTGAACTCAGGGCACACAGCAAAACAGCAAAACCACAGCAACTTCAAATACGGCCGCAGTGATAGATAAATATAATGATTACCAGCAATACATGATTACCAATTAAGGCGACATGATTACATTAAAACATATACAAATGGTTAAAAGGTTGGTGGGATAAAAACAGTGACAGGTAAAAAGGATTCACTCACAGTCCTAGAGAGAATACAAGTTATTAGACAATCAATCAAACAGAATTAAACAAATCTATTACAAGTGGAATTCATACCTTTGCCAAAACGGGTCCTTTTACAGCCCTTTACACATCCAGATAGTTATGGTAATTTAACCCATAAATATTCAACTGGAGCTTCACTGTCTCGTTCTGACCGGAGATTCAATCCCGTTCTGCTTTGATCATGCCTAATTATACAAACGTGCATTTGTTTAGGTTAAAAGGACGGCATGTAAAGTGACTAGTGCAATGAGCTTTAAAAGGCTAAAGAAACTTACAAGCTTTATCTCGGGATTCCGTGCACAGCAGCCGTGTTGTGCTTTCAGTGAGGAGCAGAGAGGGAGACGGACTGCTTGTGCGTCGGTTAAATAGGTCCGTCAATACCACGGACGTCCTCCGTGGTTCCCACCCACTGACTTCCGTTCACCCGTTACATATGTATACATTAAGAATGTCAACCGCTAAATGATGCCTGACCGAAAGGGGTTTAAGCTGAAGTCTAGACTTATTTTGCCTAACCCCTTTTACAACTGAAACACTACTGTATGTCCAAAGATGACACAATTATACAATTTCTCTCATACCAACGATGGTAACATGTAAGCACAAAACTTAAACTTCAACAATCAAAATTATATTAAGCATCCTCGATCAACTTCTTTTCTAATGTTTCATTCAAGTGTTCTATACTTCTCTATAATATTTAACTTGTACATTTTCTTAAATGCATGAATAGTTTTGGAGCCCTTAAGTTGTATAGGTAGACCATTCCATAGATCAACTCCTTTGACTGATAAACATCTCCTCTTAGTATTACTCTTCGCCATGGGTTTTTGCAGCAAATCAGTTCCTCTGAGGTTATATCTTGATTCTCTAGTTTGAAACATCTTTTGTAAACAGTGAGGAAGCATGAGATTGTGCATTCAATAATACAAGAATTATTCCTCACACCGGTTTGATTGTTTTGATTTCTACATAAAGCTGCAGTAATAACCCCGTTGTTACGTTAATCAAATAAAAAGTACTTTTTTTGAAAAAGGTTTTTTTTTTATTTGGTGAGAAATATTGTGCATTTATACCTTTGTTTGAGAGGTTTAACAAACAAAACCCTTCTACAAAGCATTTCATGGTTGTGTGTGTGTGTGTGTGTGTGTGTGTGTGTCTATTCCTCTGGAAATCCACCCTGTGGACCTCTCCACTTCCTAACAATGTCCTCACATCACTTTGGCCCGGTGGAGCAGAAAGGTGACTGAAACCTCTCTCTCTCTCTCTCTCTCTCTCTGTGTGCGTGCGTGTGTGTGAGAAGCCTGTGTGCCTGTTGGTGGATCACTTCAACTCAAGGGACAAACCCACACTTTGTTTTTCTTTAAAAAGGTTCATTGAGGGGTTGGTGAATTAAGTAAGTATGAGACTACTATATTGGAAAAAAAAGAATAGCTACCGTTTAGTTTGAAAGGTTTAACAAACAAAACCCTTCTACAAAGCATTTCATGGTTGTGTGTGTGTGTGTGTGTGTGTGTGTGTGTGTGTGTGTGTGTGTGTGTGTGTGTGTGTGTGTGTGTGCGTGTGTTCTTACATTACAACCCTTCCGAGGACCTCGAGCAGTAAAAGCACCTTTCTACTTAGGACCTTTGGACAAGTTAGGACCAAAACCCTGGTCCTAACTTAGATAATAGATAATATATGAAACCGGGTTTGGTCAGAGGTGAACACAAAGGGAAACATGGAGGTAAATCACTGTTTGTGCTGTTTTAAAACCAAAATTCCCTTTATTTTATTTTCTCTATTACTTCTTTAAAGAATACAAGGAAACTTTATTATTATCATGTTTTAACCAGTAAACTAGTATTTTTTTAGTTGTTTCACAAGATTGATATAAAAACCCTTTTCAGATTCTTTATTAACATGTTGCAGTTCAGAAAAAAATGATGCAGATATGTTACTTTAAAGTAATTGGAGGGAATTTTCTTTTTTCTTTTGATGGTCCTTACAAAAATAGTAAAATCATATTTTTTTTAAAAAACGTCCTAAAGAGATTAGTGAAAATATATGGGGCTTTAAAAATCTATATTTTTCTTCTCTTTGTGTGTAAAAGAATTCTGTGGTGATGGCATTAAAATACATTTTTTTTTCTGGTCAAGGAAGGCATTTCATATGTTTCTAGGATGGCTGTAAAGTAGGGTCCTTACAGGAATAGCAAAAGAATGGGGTCTTTAAAAAGTAGCAAATGTGAGAACGTGTGTGTGTGTGTGTGTGTGTGTGTGCGTGTGTGTGTGAGAGAATTTTTTTTTTTTTTTGGCGGGCTCTCTAAGGCGGGACTTCCGGTTTGGGAAGGCGGGACTTCCGGCTAGGGGGCGGGACAGAGGGCGTGACGTCACACCTGTCAAAGTTTGACGAGAAGTGGTTACTATCTCTCTCTCCTGGCATCTCCAAGGAACAAAAACTCAAGGGTTGTGAAGTTCCATGCCTACTTTCTGCGATGGGTGTTTGTCATATTTTTCTCATTTTTCATGCCCTTCTGCATTTTAATCCCAGTTTAAGTGTGCACATCATATTTAGACTAGTTTTTAGGGTCTTTTCTCAGATAAGAAAAAAATCCAAATTTGTTCAAGTCTTATGCCTTATTATTACCTTAAGTCCAATTTTGGGCATTTGCAACTTTTTTCTCATTTTTTTTCTCATTTTTTGTGAACATAATTGGGGATGTAGCTCAGTGGTAAAGCTCATGCTTCGCATGTATGAGGCCCCAGGTTCAATCCCTCGCATCTCCAAGTATCAAAGACTCAAGCGTTGTGAATTTGTATGCGTTCTTTCTAAATTGGGTGTTTGCCACTTTTACTCATTTTTCATGCCCTTCTGCATTTTAATTCCAGTTTAAGTGTGCACATCATATTTAGACTAGTTTTTAGAGTCCTTTGATAGCCTTTTCTCAGAAAAAAAAAAAATCCTAATTTTTTCAAGTCTTTTGCCTTGTTATTACCTTAAGTCCAATTTTGGGCATTTGCAACTTTTTGCTCATTTTTTTTTTTCTCATTTTTGATGAAGACAACAGGGGATGTAGCTCAGTGGTAGAGTGTGTGCTTTGCATGTACGAGGCCCCAGGTTCAATCCCTGGCATCTCCAAGAATCATTAACTCATGGATTGTGAAGTTCCATACCTTCTTTCTAAAATGGGAGTTTGTCACATTTTTCATGCCCTTCTGCATTCTAATTCCATTTTAAGTGTGCACATCATATTTAGACTAGTTTTTAGGGTCTTTTCTCAGAAAAGAAAAAAAAATCCAAATTTGTTCAAGTCTTATGCCTTATTATTACCATAAGTCCAATTTTGGGCATTTGCCACTTAATTCACAATTTTTATTTTTTTTTATTTTTTTTTTCTCATTTTTTGTAAAGACAACAGGGGATGTAGCTCAGTGGTAGAGTGCATGCTTAGCATGTATGAAGCCCTAGGTTCAATCCCTGGCATCTCCAAGAATCATTAACTTGTGGATTGTGAAGTTCCATACCTTCTTTCTGAAATGGGTGTTTGTCACATTTTTCTCATTTTTCATGCCCTTCTGCATTTTAATTCCAGTTTAAGTGTGCACATCATATTTAGACTAGTTTTTAGGGTCTTTTCTCAGAAAAAAAAAAATCCAAATTTGTTCAAGTCTTATGCCTTATTATTACCTAAAGTCCAATTTTGGGCATTTGCAACTTAATTCACATTTTTTTTTTCTCATTTTTTGTGAACATAATTGGGGATGTAGCTCAGTGGTAGAGCGCATGCTTAGCATGTATGAGGCCCCAGGTTCAATCCCTGGCATCTCCAAGGACCAAAAACTCAAGGGTTGTGAAGTTCCATGCCTTCTTTCTGCAATGGGTGTTTGTCATATTTTTCATGCCCTTCTGCATTTTAATCCCAGTTTAAGTGTGCACATCATATTTAGACTAGTTTTTAGAGTACTTTGATAGCCTTTTCTCAGAAAAAAAAAAAATCCAAATTTGTTCAAGTCTTATGCCTTATCATTACCTTAAGTCCAATTTTGGGCATTTGCAACTTTTTTCTCATTTTTTTCCTCATTTTTATATACAGAGACAGGGGATGTAGCTCAGTGGTAGAGCTCATGCTTCGCATGTATGAGGCACCAGGTTCAATCCCCAGCATCTCCAAGGAACAAAAACTCAAGGTTTGTGAAGTTCCATGCATTCTTTCTGCAATGGGTGTTTGTCATATTTTTCTGATTTTTCATGCCCTTCTGCATTTTAATCCCAGTTTAAGTGTGCACATCATATTTAGACTAGTTTTTAGGGTCTTTTCTCAGAAAAAAAAAAAATCCAAATTTGTTCAAGTCTTATGCCTTATTATGACCTTAAGTCCAATTTTGGGCATTTGCAACTTTTTTCTCATTTTTTTTCTCATTTTTTGTAAACATAATTGGGGATGTAGCTCAGTGGTAGAGCTCATGCTTCACATGTATGAGGCCCCAGGTTCAATCCCTGACATCTCCAAGTATCAAAAGCTCAAGCATTGTGAATTTGTATGCCTTCTTTCTAAATTGGGTGTTTGCCACTTTTACTCATTTTTCATGCCCTTCTGCATTTAATTTCCAGTTTAAGTGTGCATGTCATATTTAATGAAATGTTTAGGGTCTTTTGAAAATCCTTTCTCAGAAAAAAAAAGAAAACTCCAAATTTTTTCAAGTCTTATGACTTTCTATATTACCTTACTTCTGTTCTTGGGCATTTGCAACTTTTTTCTCATTTTTTTTTTTCTCATTTTATGTAAAGACGACATCGGATGTAGCTCAGTGGTAGAGCGCATGCTTAGCATGTATGAGGCCCCAGGTTCAATCCCTGGCATCTCCAAGGAACAAAAACTCAAGGGTTGTGAAGTTCCATGCCTTCTTTCTGAATGGGTGTTTGTCATGTTTTTCTCATTTTTCATGCCCTTCTGCATTTTAATCCCAGTTTAAGTGTGCACATCATATTTAGACTAGTTTTTAGGGTCTTTTGATAGCCTTTTCTCAGGAAAAAAAAAATCCAAATTTGTTCAAGTCTTATGCCTTATTATTACCTTAAGTCCAATTTTGGGCATTTGCAACTTTTTTCTCATTTTTTTTTCTCATTTTTTGTGAACATAATTGGGGATGTAGCTCAGTGGTAGAGCTCATGCTTCGCATGTATGAGGCCCCAGGTTCAATCCCTGGCATCTCCAAGTATGAGATACTCAGGCATTGTGAATTTGTTTGCCTTCTTTCTAAATTGGGTGTTTGCCACTTTTACTCATTTTTCATGCCCTTCTGCATTTTATTTCCAGTTTAAGTGTGCACATCATATTTAGACTAGTTTTTAGAGTCTTTTGATAGCCTTTTCTCAGACAAAAAAAAAAAAAGAAAACTCCAAATTTTTTCAAGTCTTATGACTTTCTATATTACCTTACCTCCGATCTTGGGCATTTGCAACTTTTTTCTCATTTTTTTTTTCTCATTTTATGTAATGACAACAGGGGATGTAGCTCAGTGGTAGAGCGCATGCTTAGCATGTATGAGGCCCCAGGTTCAATCCCTGGCATCTCCAAGGAACAAAAACTCAAGGGCTGTGAAGTTCCATACCTTCTTTCTGCAATAGGTGTTTGTCATGTTTTTCTCATTTTTCATGCCCTTCTGCATTTTAATCCCAGTTTAAGTGTGCACATCGTATTTAGACTAGTTTTTAGGGTCTTTTCTCAGAAAAAAAAAAATATAAATTTGTTCAAGTCTTATGCCCTATTATTACCTTAAGTCCAATTTTGGGCATTTGGAACTTTTTTCTCATTTATTTTTCTCATTTCCTATCAAGACAGCAGGGGATGTAGCTCAGTGGTAGAGGGCATGCTTAGCATGTATGAGGCCCCAGGTTCAATCCCTGTCATCTCCAAGAATCATTAACTCGTGGATTGTGAAGTTCCATACCTTCTTTCTGAAATGGGTGTTTGTCACATTTTTCTCATTTTTCATGCCCTTCTGCATTTTAATTCCAGTTTAAGTGTGCACATCATATTTAGACTAGTTTTTAGGGTCTTTTCTCAGAAAAAAAAAAATACAAATTTGTTCAAGTCTTATGCCTTATTATTACCTAAAGTCCAATTTTGGGCATTTGCAACTTAATTCACATTTTTTTTTTTTATCATTTTTTGTGAACATAATTGGGGATGTAGCTCAGTGGTAGAGCGCATGCTTAGCATGTATGTAGCCCTAAGTTCAATCCCTGGCATCTCCATGGAACAAAAAAGCATTGATTGTCAAGTTCTATGCCTTCTTTCTGCAATGGGTGCTTGTCATATTTTTCTCATTTTTCATGCCCTTCTGCATTTTAATTCCAGTTTAAGTGTGCACATCATATTTAGACTAGTTTTTAGGGTCTTTTGATAGCCTTTTCTCAGGAAAAAAAAAAAATCCAAATTTGTTCAAGTCTTATGCCTTATTATTACCTTAAGTCCAATTTTGGGCATTTGGAACTTTTTTCTCATTTCCTATCAAGACAGCAGGGGATGTAGCTCAGTGGTAGACGGCATGCTTAGCATGTATGAGGCCCCAGGTTCAATCCCTGGCATCTCCAAGAATCATTAACTCATGGATTGTGAAGTTGCATACCTTCTTTCTGAAATGGGAGTTTGTCTCATTTTTCATGCCCTTCTGCATTTTAATTCCAGTTTAAGTGTGCACATCATATTTAGACTAGTTTTTAGGGTCTTATCTCAGAAAAAAAAAAAATCCAAAAATCCAAAATTGTTCAAGTCTTATGCCAATATCCAATTTTGGGCATTTGCAACTTAATTCACATTTTTTTTTTTTTTTCATTTTTTTTTTCTCATTTTTTGTAAAGCCAACAGGGGATGTAGCTCAGCGGTAGAGTGCATGCTTAGCATGTATGAGGCCCCAGGTTCAGTCCCTGGCATCTCCATGGAACAAAAATGCATGGTTTGTTACATTTTATGCCTTCTTTCTGCAATGGGTGTTTGTCATATATTTCTCATTTTTCATGCCCTTCTGCATTTTATTTCCAGTTTAAAACTCTGAATACTTAGGCATTGCTTTTCTTGTGAATCCAGGCTGTTCCATAATTTCACTCCACATTCTGACAGACGTATAATTCTCATTGCATCATGGTCCACAAAATGTTTAGCTTTGTTCATAATTGAGAGGCTTTTTGAAAATTTGCTTTTTATGTCTGATGTTGGCTTTTCATGTCAGTTTATTGTCAATTATTACCCCAAGAAATTTATTTTCAGGAACATTTTCTTGTTGAATATCATCTATTTTTATTTTTAGATTATCTTTAATTACCAAATATCCATACTTTGTTTTATTTATGTTTACAATGAATTTATTACAATCTATTAACAAGGGGATGAAGTTACGCTCCAAAGTTGGGTTAAATTACTGTGTCTTGCATTTTTGTTAGTGAGGATATTTCAGAACAAGTGTGTTCAAGCACACAGGTTGTGAAGGTTCAGGTATTTGAATATATATATAAGTGTAGAATACTTTGTAAGTATGCCAAGGTCAGCAGATCACAATGGTTAACTACATTTACACAAATACAACAGCAGCTGATATGATCTCCTAGTGCTGTCGCTCATTGCCATTTAAAGTGTCACACACTGTGGTTTGTGATGGATGTAGTGTTATTAGGTTGAATTGATTACATAAAAAAATGGTAGTTACAATTTTTTATTTCATATTTCATTCACAAAATGTACAATGTGTCACATGATGGTGACAGAAGCTGTTGAATCATCAGCTACCAAAAATGACTAAGAAGTTTAAGCAAGGGTGGATTTCAGAACGACTGTGGCTCCCGGACGTATCTCTGGACTCAGACTTCAGCCGTAGTTCCAGTGTCGTAGCAGGACGAACGTGTCTATCACGAGGACACGCCCACTCTCCAAATTTGTTTCCTTTTCTTTGCCTAAAACAAAACACATAAAACTTTAAGTTAGCTGATGAAACAGCAATTTGCATTATCTGTGGATTTATATTACATGTGTGCCGCAAAATAATATATGTGATGTAGAGCGTGTGCATTTCAGAATTTATAAGTGTGCATAAAATACATATTTGCAAAATCAAGCATGTGCATTTGTGAAAAACCCTGCGTGAGTTAATTCATTGTGATATTGTCCTGATTCCATAGATTTCAGCCGTAGTTCCAGTGTCGTATCAGGACGAACGTCTCTAACACGTGGACACGCCCACTCTCCGAATTAGTCTCCTTTTCTTTGCCTAAAACCAAACACATAAAAGTTTAAGTTAGCTGATGAAACACTTTCACAGTCACTGTTCCATCACCTTTAAGGTTGCTGTGGCAACATGTCTGCAGGGTAGACTTACATAGTTCTTCTTGTTGGTCCAGCCGGGGTTCTGCTCGTGGTGGAGCAAAGCACAACGTTTGGCCTCAGTATTATACTGATCTTTGTCCTCCGCTGGCAATGACTTCCACTGTTGATGGAAAACAAGAAAAGTGTCACTAACACACACTGAAGACTAGAGTTTAAAGATCACAGATCATTCATGGAGGAAAAACAAACTCACCCGTTCACCGAGGAATTTGTTGACGACAGCGCTCGTCCTCACGCCCAGATCTTCCTCCGCAGACTTCCTGTGCTCTTTGAGAAACAGCATGAAGGCATTGGGGGGCTTTTTTATGTACAACCCCTCTTCCACCTTCTCTGCCTTACGCTTGTTCACCTTTCTGAACACAGTATAAGAGCACATGTTAACAGTGAGCAGAGCATGATCCAGAGTCAGTCACAAGAAAGACATGTACGATGAAAACAACTGCAGGAAACTCACTTTAAGACTGGAGCCTTCACTGGGGGGGCTGGGACTGCTGGGACTGCTGGGGGTTCTGGTTGCACGATTGAAACAACGTCATTCTCATTCCTACAAAGATTAAAACACAAACACACTGGATCAGAAATCATGTCACATGTGACATGACGTTCAAACGCAGTAACGTCTGCGTTTGAACAAGTCTGTTTGTTTGCTTTACTTACTGTCCTCCAAAAGTGGGAAGTGGATCCATCCCTGCAGTGAACACTGGAAGTCCATTATCCTGGAGACACAAAAACATGTGAATGTTAGAGTTCCCATCATAGTATCAATACAAAGATCTACAGAAATACATTAAGAACTGTGTTAAACAGAGATCTTACTGTCATAGCAGACACAGCCGATGGGATGAAGGTTTGGAGCTCAATATGTTGTTGGGCCTGCATGTGCACATCATTAGGAATGGGGTTGATGGTTGTGGGGCAAGGATTTTGTGGGTGGCAGTCCTCTGCGATAGACAAGACATCAACGGTTGTCAGGTTTTCATAGGTTGGAGCCCCATCCTGGTAGTCAGCGAACGTTGTTTGGTCCTGAAGCAGTTGGGCAATGTACTGGCCATTTATTTGTTGGGCCCCGTACCCATCATCATAATCCTCAGGCCAGTCAAAAAAAGTATCTTCCTAAAGAGCAAAATGACATCCATATTTAAAGAACCATCAATAACACATCAACATTATTAAGTAGAGAATTCTACAGAAGAACAGGAAGGGCGTGTCCAGGTTCTTACCGGCTGAACGTGCTGTTCTGAGGCCCACATCTTACTGATCAATAGGCCACAAAATATTCTCCAGACTCTGAGGGAGGAAAGAGGTTCAGTGAGTAGATCAGTGACATGTATTAGTAACAAAGGTTAAAGTAATGTAAGCATTAAGATCAGTGACATTTACAAGCAATTTACATGAGTCATGCAGAGCGCCACAATAATAATCTACAGAATTATCCCATCTAGGATTAGAAGAAAGAGTAAGAGTTTATAAATTATACTTCTGTATTTGATGTATTATGTTCAAATGTTTTGGTATTTTTTCCCCCATTTTTATTATTTTGTTTGCATATTTTAAAAAAAACCAATTCAATTCAATTCTCCCCATATAAAGTTTAGCTTACCCTTCCTTAGGGAGGGCTGGTGATAGTCACAATAAAGCAATATAAAAAAATTTATTTATTAATATCTTTTGCAAGAATAAAACATGCATAAATGTTGCAAAAAGATTGCACTACAAGTAATGTTAACCTTTTACAACATATACAGACAAAACATAAATATTTAATTTGTGCAGTGATTATTGTATATCACTCTATGGATGTTCAGCACTGCTTTCTTTTAAGGAATTTATTTATTTATCAATTATCTACTCATTTATTTTCTATTTTGATATATCTTTTTTTTAAAATATTATTTTAATGTAATAAGTTGCAACACTTGTCCAGGCTTTTGAGTAAGAAAAATAATTATTGGATGTATTCGAGCCTAATGGTCTGGTTGTTTCCACAACCTCCACACAGTCATTTATTAATTATTAAAAAAGGGTTTTGTGCAGTAATGTGTGATTTACTGCTAAGTTTTATTAAGTTTTTTAAACTTTGGACATGCATAATCTGTGAATAAAATCATAATGTAATACAATACAATCTACATTAAGAAAATAATCAATGTAGGAAATAAAGTATGTATCAATGTACATAAATGAAGAAAATATTCAAACAATGCAAACAGCTTCCATGGTTGGTAACGACATTTCACTCAGTGACTGACTGAACGTCATTGGCTGTTAAAACGAACCAAAACAAAATCATATCAAGTTCTTCAGAATCTATTTTATCTCTTAAATATTAAGTAAAAATCGACTTATTTTAAGGTATGAACTAAAGTACAAATTTTCATCAAAGTCATTACAGGACTTAAGTATATCTACTGTTTTACTAAATAATTACATCTCTACTAAACAGTCTCAGCAGCACAAACGTTCACTACAAGTGTCACATCAGAGTCAAATTATCACAGAAGCAAAAGTAACACATGAAAAATCATCATTTATTGATTTTTGTTATGTTAAAAACGTTTTCTGTAGACCTATAATATAAAATCTAAACGTTTTAGGTCTCAAACCTAATTTAAACAGACTTAGAGAATATAATCGTAGCATATGTTTAACTTTTTAGCGCTAAAATGATTAAAGTTGCCTTATCAGATGAGAATAATTCAAACAGCGCAGGGCCATGGTCTTACTTTTCTGGTCTCCTGTTTTAAAAAGTCTTTTTCTGGTCCTGGTCAGAAGTTTAAAGTCTCTGTGTTTTGTAAACTTTTCGCTCCTTTCTCGGGTCAAAGATGCTCACAGCTCTGACAGCTCTGCTCTCACCGTCTGTCGCTGCTCACTAAGAACGTTGAAGGTCAGTAGGTGACTTTAACTGACGCATCCACCTCGTTTCTATGGCTACGCCACGTTACGTACACACTTAGAAAACTTTTCAAGATACACGCTCTATTTTTGTTTTTATTTGTGAGCATAAATAAGGACAATCTAGACGTTTTATATGACAAATAAAAATACAAATATTTACGTAGGCCAGTGTTTTTCTATGGAGGACCAGACCTGCCAACATTTTAAATAAATGAATAAAAGAATAAAAACAAAAACAAAACAAATTCAAAAATAATTGAGTATGAATAAAATAAATGATTACATAAATAAAAGTTAAAAAATAAATAAAATTAAAATAAATTATATTTGTATATATATATATATTTTTTATTTCTACCTTTATATATCAATATTTTTTTTTATTTTTGAACGATATTTTATAGATTTTCGCATTTTTTTTAATGGATTTATTCATATTCGTATTCATATTTAAACTTTTGTATTTTTTTGCCACTTATAATCATCAATTTGTTTTTCATTTAAATTTTTCCTTTTTTTTACGTTTTTTTTTTTTAAAATTCATTTATTTTTAATTGAGCAGGTTTGGTCTTCATCATTTTTCAATTTTGGGGTCGGGACCGCAGGTGGGGTCACCTGGAGTTTAGATGTGGTCCCCTGAAATGTCTAATAATTGATTTAACAAAAAAAAAAAAAACTAAACAAATTAATTAAAAAAAAAAAAAAAAAAAAAAAGACCTAACGATAGGTTGAAAAATCTGAAGCTCTGACTCTGATCCTGACCAAAGTAAAAGAATGTCATCTCTGTATCTTCCCCACCATATGATTTTATCTTGGTAGACATTCTGGCTTGAAAACAAAAACTTCTCCTCCCAGTGTCCCATAAACAGGTTTGAATAATTAGGTGCAAAACATGCTCCCATAGCTGTACCTTTCTGTAGTTTATAGAATTGATTCTGAAAGACAAACACATTGTTAGTTAAAGTCCATTCTGTGAGTTGCAGGATGAATACAGCAGGGGGCGTCTGTCCTGGTTGAGTCTTTTCCAAATAATGTGAGAGAGATTCCAACTCTTCCTCATGGTCAATATTTGTCTAAAGTGATTCAATATCCATAGTCACAAAAAGTGCTGGACCTATATTTCTAATTTATTTCATTTTATTGAGTACATGTGCACTGTCTTGTATGAAAGAGGGCAGCTCTAACACAAATAATTTAATGTGAAAGTCAACACATTTTGATGCTGGTTCTGTGATAGATTCATTCACACTTATCATAGGTCTTCCAGGGGCTTTTCTAGGTTTTTATAGACTATTGGAAACATGTAGAAAGAAGGAATTCTGGGATTTTCACACAAAAAAAAGTGATGATGATGATGATGATGATGCCTTTATTGTCATTGTACACATGTACCATGAGATTAAAACAAGCCAACTCCAGTAACAGTGCAAGAAATAAAATAAACAAGCAAACAATATAACATAGGACATCAATAAATAGTACAGGAAAGGATGTAGAGTGAACAGTATGTACATTTGGTTTTTAAATAAATAAAAAAATAAATAAACAACCACATTGCTATATACAGTGTCTGGTGTATAGCACATTGTCTATATATGCGGTTCAATGATATTACACATCACTGTTTTTGTTTTTGTTTTTTAAAGTGGCTGAGCAGAGTCTGTGGGTATGAATATGAGATCAACGCATATGAGAATTCAGAGTGGTTATTGCTTTTGGAAAAAAGCTGTTTCTGAGTCTGTTTGTTCTGGCCTTAATGCACCTGTAGCGCTTCCCTGAGGGCAACAGGTCAAACAGGTCAAAGGCAGGGTGGCAGCAGTCTTTGGTGATGGTTTTAGCTCTGTTGAGACAGCGGGAGGTGTAAATGTCCATCAGGGAGGGGAGAGGGCAGCCAATGATTTTCTGTGCTGCCTTTACAACTCTCTGGAGCCTCTCCCTGTCTGCAGCGGTGCAGCTGCCGTACCATACTGTGATACAGTACGTCAGCAGGCTCTCAATAGCTGAGCAGTAAGATCAGCAGCAGGTTGGAATTTAGTTTGTACCTCCTGAGAACGCTCAAGAAGTGTAGCCGCTGCTGAGCTTTCTTGCAGACTGCCGTGATGTTTTCTGACCAGGACATATCTGCGGAGATGAGGACACCAAGAGACCTGAAGGTATGAAACCTCTCCACACACTCACCGTTGATGTCCAGGGGTGCTGGGTCTGTGCTGTGCTTCCTGAAGTCCACAAGGATCTCTCTGGTTTTCTTGGTGTTCAGAGCGAGGTTATTCTCTCAACACCAGGCTGCCAACTTAAGGACCTTCTCTCTGTAGGACGTCTCATCATCCTTAGAAATGAGTCCGACCACTGTAGTGTCGTCAGCAAACTTGACGATGAGATTGTCATTGTAGGCCGAACTGCAGTCGTAAGTGTAGAGGCAGTACAGGAGGGGGCTCAGCACACAGCCCTGTGGGGAGCCGATGCTCAGCGTACGGGTGGAGGAAAGGTGGGGGCCAAGTCTCTCATTCTGTGGTCGGTTGGTTAAAAAGTCATTTATCCAGGCACATGTGAGAGGGGGAAGGCCGTGAGTGTTCAGTTTAGTGATGAGTCTGTCGGGATTTATTGTGTTAAAGGCTGAACTGTAATCCACAAAGAGCATCCAAACGTAGCTCTGCCGCTGCTCCAGGTGGTTCAGTGCAGAGTGCAGAGCTACAGAAATGGCATCCTCTGTGGATCTGTTAGCACGATATGCAAACTGTGGGTCGAAGTCTGGGGGAGATAGTCCTTAATGTGCTGAAGGATCAGTCTCTCAAAGCACTTCATGATTACCAGAGTGAGGGCCACTGGGCGGTAATCGTTCAGGCTGGTGGTGGGGGACTTCTTGGGCACTGGGATTATTGTGGCTGATTTTAGGCACGGCGGGATGACTGCCTGGGCCAGGGAGAGGTTGAAGATCCTGGTAAAGGTGGGGGCGAGCTGGTAGGAAGTCATGTTCATTCTGAGAAATCCACCTTTGATCCTTTGCATTTAAGAGCATTTCTTTAAGTTCTGTCTTTATTTGCTCTGTAGGATTAAACATTAAAGGCTGGTTGTATTCACTGTTGCTCAGCTGTCTCAAGGCCTCTGTATACTGGTCTCTGCCCTACATCCCCATTAATGTACTGGTCTCTGCCACTGCTCCTCATTTGTCTACTTTTTTAATTATGACGTCATCTATAAAGATACTCTCACTGCTCTAATAACAATATTGATAAATCAGTAACTGAAAACACCTTCCCTACCACAATAAAAACAGCCACTAAGCCACTAGTTTGAATGATGAAATCCATAAAGCAGGAAATAACCAAGACATCAACAACTACAGAACAATTAGCATTCTCCCCGTTATATCAAAAGTAATAGAAAAAGTGGTCATTGAGCAACTCACACAACATCTGGAGGATGAAGGCCTTTTACATCCCATGCAGTTTGGCTTTCGGGCAAATCACTCGACCGTAACATCATGTTGCCTTCTCACAGAAACAATAAAACAAAATCTTGATAATGGAGGAGTCGTAGGAGCAATATTCTTAGACCTTCGCAAGGCATTCGATACTGTCAGTCACCCAACGTTACTTTTAAAATGAACTAAATTTAAACTGTCGACAAACACTCTGGCTTGGGTTAACTCCTATCTGTCTGGTCAGACCTAATGCGTCCGTATCAGTAACACTACATCCACTTTTACTGCTACTGATATCGGACTGCCACAAGGCTCTAACATCGGCTCTCTTCTGTTCTCCCTATATATAAACAACCTGCCATCTGTATGCGAGGATGTTAATATCCAGATGTATGCAGATGATACGGTCGTTTATACATGGGGAAAGGATGCTGAACAGGTAACCAATAAATATACAGCAGCAATGGAGAAAGTCGCAATATGGCTACATAATTCATGTCTCACATAAAACGTAAAGAAAACAGCAACAATGTACTTTGTAAACAAATATAAACTGTCATCCTTTCCAAACATAACGTTACAAGGGGAAGTAATACAAAATGTCACTGAATATCGATACCTGGGTGTCATTTTAGACCCAACTCTATGTTTTAAAAAACATATCAAACATATGTACCAGAGTCTCAGGTACAACATCAAAACTTTCAAATGTATTAGAAACTCGTTAACACTGGAGGATGCTCAAACTTATTTTAATGCAATGATTATGTCTTGGTTTTATTATTGTATAACGTGCTGGTCCCAGGTGAGTAAAACCGCTCTGAGGCCGTTGGAAACTTTGAACAAACAGTCGCTCAAAATCCTCAACCGTAAACCATTACAACACTATCACTGTTTAGTCTTTCAAAAATATAGACTGTTACATTTTGACAACATTACATTAATACGATTGGCCTATAGAATCTTAAATAACTCTGCACCAGCACCTCTGAAGAACTTTATAAAGTTCACTTCTGCTGTGACAACTAGAACCATATAAACACAGCCCCAGCCACCCACAAAATATATATAAATTTATCCTTTATCCTGATCCTCTATCTATCCTTTATCCTGTTTTATCCCTTATACCTGTCATTATTATTGTTACTGTTACTGGCTTGTTTTTTCTGTTCTGCACACTGAATACTGAGTCAATTTCTCTGTGTTGTTTTTTAAAACTGGACTTGGCAAAATAAACTTTTCTGATTCTGATTCTGAAGATCCTCCACCAGGGGGCAGTGTACCATACCCAGATGTAAAACTTCATTAGCACAATCATACTTCTCATATAAAACAATAAAGAATGGAACGATTTCACAACAGACCTGAAAAGTCAAACTGACTATTTTCTGTTCACTGCAGAACTTAAAAAGTGTCTGTGGAACAATCAAAGCTGCTCACACAGACACTGAGGTGGACACTATGTTTGAACCACGTGACAACTTACCGATAACGTGTATATATTCATGAACAAGTTTGCGGACATGTTTAGCTCCGCCTCTCTCTCCTGCGTGTGTGAATGTGTCACACACGTCACTCTGTCACATTAAGGAAGGTTGCTGTCATTATACGGGGTGGATTAAAGAATTAATAAAGGATTGTTTTATCCCGTTAATGCTAAATGCTTCCGAGTCCGAGACGAGACCGAGACCTTTAAAATTTGGTCTCAAGACCGAACTTGACTACTATAACACTATCCAGGTGTGTTGCTGTAAATGAGAGGTGTGGATGTATTGTACAGGTGTGATACTGTTCATGTCTGTGCGTGTGTCAGTGAGAGTGCATATTCTGAGTGATTGTTCTTGTACAGTTTTTACCATTGTAATTTATTGAATGTTATTGTATGTTTTATACAGGTAACCAGGGACTACAGATGGAATAAACTAGCTGTTTAACTATACTCTGGTGTAGAACATCTCTGTCTTTTATGATTTTAATGTCTCTATGCATTTGTCCCTTCAAATAAAGACTAAACTATTATTAGTTGAAAACCATTTCGGTGCCTTATTTTCTTCTTTTAACAGGTTACATTCTCTTTTTGTCTTTGAGGCAAAAAATGTGTCTATTTCAAATGTTACTTTTCTGTAAAACGTGTTCAAAGTAGGATGGAATGTGGTAGGAATGAAGGTGGACTTGGGCTTAAATAATGTTTGTGTAGATTCTGTCTGAATCTGAGAGTGAGAGGCAGCTTGATTGGGGTTAGTGTTGTACCAAACTTTCAGCTGGAGATTGTGATGGAAATGAAACAAGTTTATCTTGGTTTGAAATTCTTTGGTTGTGTTTGTGGAGGCAAAAGTTAGACTTTTAGACAGCACAGAGACATGACTGGGTGTGAGTGGAACACCTGATATGTTAATCACCTGTTCATTCTGGTTTTGCTCCTGGTTTATCTGCCATGACTTTGAGAAATGTACTTCTCTCCTTTTTTGTAGCTATTCTTTTACAGCTTTTCTGTGCTCTAATTTAATAGATGTTTAGAAAATCTCTATGTATCAATCCTGTATAATGCATTTTTCATGTTCTTAAACATCACTGAATGAACAGCTCTACAGATTTTAATTATAAATGTGTAACATTTCACTTGGTCATGTGACCTGTTGAAAATCTTTAAAGGATTCTGCATTTTAATTCCAGTTTAAGTGTGCACATCATATTTAAACTAGTTTTTAGGGTCTTTTCTCAGAAAAAAAAAAATCCAAATTTGTTCAAGTCTTATGCCTTATTATTACCTTAAGTCCAATTTTGGGCATTTGCAACTTTTTTCTCATTTCTTTCCTCATTTTTATACACAGAGACAGGGGATGTAGCTCAGTGGTAGAGCTCATGCTTTGCATGTATGAGGCCCCATGTTCAATCCCTGGCATCTCCAAGTATCAAAAGCTCAAGCGTTGTGAATTTGTATGCCCTCTTTCTAAATTGGGTGTGTTATGGCAGATTTTTATATTCATCATCATATCGTCAAATGAATGTTCATGTGTACAATTTGTCATGATTTAATACATGATGACTCCATTACTCTTTACACTTTTGTACTCAGTGCAACACAGAGTCTCTGCCAAGGCCAGAGTCTCTGCTCACATGCAGATATACACGAGCGCACACACTATCAAGGAGATAAGAGTGGCGCCAGATCTTCCTCATAATTATACACGTCTTCATCATCCTCACATGTTTCCACTGACTCCCTCCTCCTCCTCCTGAGGGTGGAACTCTTCTTTTATCTGTATAAAACCTGAAGCTGAAACTGTTAGAGGGAGCGGCTCTCGATCATCGGACCTCCGGCCGGGACGGTCACTTCTTTTGTTCCATCTTTGTCTTTTTACTTAGCTTTAGAATAAACTTTTTCATAAAATCATCAATGCTCCGACTGGACTCCATCATTCAACCAGAGCAATAAATCATGTCTCCAAATGAGGACAACCGCAAATCTTGCCGGAACAGGTGTTTGCCACTTTTACTCATTTTTCATGCCCTTCTGCATTTTATTTCCAGTTTAAGTGTGCACATCATATTTAGACTAGTTTTTAGAGTCTTTTGATAGCCTTTTCTCAGACAAAAAAAAAAAAAAAAAACTCTAAATTTTTTCAAGTCTTATACCTTTACTTCCGATTTTGGGCATTTACAACTTTTTTCTCATTTTTTTTCCCTCATTTTTAATCAAGCCACTTTACTCCTTTTTCATTCCCTTCTGCATTTGAATTCCAGTTTAAGTGTGCACATCATATTTAGACTATTTTTTTAGAGTCTTTTGATTGCCTTTTCTCAGAAAAAAAAAAAAATCTAAATTTTTTCAAGTCTTTTGCCTTATTATTACCTTAAGTCCAATTTTGGGCGTTTGCAACTTTTTGCTCATTTTTTTTTCTTCTCATTTTTTAGTAAGACAACAGGGGATGTAGCTCAGTGGTAGAGTGTGTGCTTTGCATGTAAGAGGCCCCAGGTTCGATCCCTGGCATCTCCAACAAACAAATGCTCAAAATAGTCAGGTTCTATCACTTCTTTCTAAATAGATGTCTGTCAATTTTTCTCTTTTTTTATGCCATTCTGCATTTTAATCCCAGTTTAAGTGTGCATGTCATATTTAAAGAAATGTTAAGGGTCTTTTGAAAATCCTTTCTCAGAAAACAAAAGAAAACTCCAAATTTTTTCAAGTCTTATGACTTTATATATTACCTTACCTCCGATCTTGGGCATTTACAACTTTTTTCTCATTTTTTTTTTTCTCATTTTTTGTAAAGACAGTGTTTGCCACTTTTACTCATTTTTCATGCCCTTCTGCATTTTATTTCCAGTTTAAGTGTGCACATCATATTTAGACTAGTTTTTAGAGTCTTTTGATAGCCTTTTCTCAGACAAAAAAAAAAAAAAAAACTCTAAATTTTTTCAAGTCTTATACCTTTACTTCCGATTTTGGGCATTTACAACTTTTTTCTCATTTTTTTTCCTCATTTTTAATCAAGCCACTTTACTCATTTTTCATTCCCATCTGCATTTTAATTCCAGTTTAAGTGTGCACATCATATTTAGACTAGTTTTTAAGGTTTTTTCTCAGAAAAAAAAATTCCAAATTTGTTCAAGTCGTATGCCTTATTATTACCTTAAGTCCAATTTTGGGCATTTGCAACTTAATTCAATTTTTTTTTTTTCTCATTTTTTAACAAGACAACAGGGGATGTAGCTCAGTGGTAGAGTGCATGCTTCGCATGTATGAGGCCCCAGGTTGAATCCCTGGCATCTCCAAGATTCAAAAACTCATAGATTGTGAAGTTCCATGCTTTCTTTCTAAAATGGGAGTTTGTCACATTTTTCATGCCCTTCTGCATTTTAATTCCATTTTAAGTGTGCACATCATATTTAGACTAGTTTTTAGGGTCTTTTCTCAGAAAAAAAAAAAAAAATCCAAATTTGTTCAAGTCTTATGCCTTATTATTACCTTAAGTCCAATTTTGGGCATTTGCAACTTTTTTCTTTTTTTTTTTCTCATTTTTTGTGAACATAATTGGGGATGTAGCTCAGTGGTAGAGCGCATGCTTAGCATGTATGAGGCCCCAGGTTCAATCCCTAGCATCTCCAAGGAACAAAAACTCAAGGGTTGTGAAGTTCAATGCCTTCTCTCTGCAATGGGTGTTTGTCATATTTTTCATGCCCTTCTGCATTTTAATTCCAGTTTAAGTGTGCACATCATATTTAGACTAGTTTTTAGGGTCTTTTCTCAGAAAAAAAAAATCCAAATTTGTTCAAGTCTTATGCCTTATTATTACCTTAAGTCCAATTTTGGGCATTTGCAACTTTTTTCTGATTTTTTTTCTCATTTTTACACACAGAGACAGGGGATGTAGCTCAGTGGTAGAGCTCATGCTTCGCATGTATAAGGCCCCAGGTTCAATCCCTGGCATCTCGAAGTATCAAAAACTCAAGCATTGTGAATTTGTATGCCTTCTTTCTAAATTGGGTGTTTGCCACTTTTACTCATTTTTCATGCCCTTCTGCATTTTAATTCCAGTTTAAGTGTGCACATCATATTTAGACTAGTTTTTAGAGTCTTTTGATAGCCTTTTCTCAGACAAAAAAAAAAATCCAAATTTTTTCAAGTCTTTTGCCTTATTATTACCTTAAGTCCAATTTTGGGCATTTGCAACTTTTTGCTCAATTTTTTTTTTTTCTAATTTTTAACAAGACAACAGGGGGTGTAGCTCAGTGGTAGAGTGTGTGTTTTGCATGTACGAGGCCCCAGGTTCAATCCCTGGCATCTCCAACAAACAAATGCTCAAAATAGTCATGTTGTATCACTTCTTTCTAAATAGATGTTTGTCAATTTTTCTCTTTTTTTATGCCATTCTGCATTTTAATCCCAGTTTAAGTGTGCATGTCATATTTAAAGAAATGTTTAGGGTCTTTTGAAAATCCTTTCTCAGAAAAAAAAAGAAAACTCCAAATTTTTTCAAGTCTTATGACTTTCTATATTACCTTACTTCTGTTCTTGGGCATTTGCAACTTTTTTCTCATTTTTTTTTTTCTCATTTTATGTAAAGACAACATCGGATGTAGCTCAGTGGTAGAGCGCATGCTTAGCATGTATGAGGCCCCAGGTTCAATCCCTGGCATCTCCAAGGAACAAAAACTCAAGGGTTGTGAAGTTCCATGCCTTCTTTCTGAATGGGTGTTTGTCATGTTTTTCTCATTTTTCATGCCCTTCTGCATTTTAATCCCAGTTTAAGTGTGCACATCATATTTAGACTAGTTTTTAGGGTCTTTTGATAGCCTTTTCTCAGGAAAAAAAAAATCCAAATTTGTTCAAGTCTTATGCCTTATTATTACCTTAAGTCCAATTTTGGGCATTTGCCACTTAATTCACTTTTTTTTTTTTTTTTTTTTTTTTTTTTTTTTTTTTCTGAACCTAATTGGGGATGTAGCTCAGTGGTAGAGCGCATGCTTAGCATGTATGAGGCCCCAGGTTCAATCCCTGGCATCTCCATGGAACAGAAACGCATGGATTGTCAAGTTCTATGCCTTCTTTCTGCAATGGGTGTTTGTCATATTTTTCTCATTTTTCATGCCCTTCTGCATTTTATTTCCAGTTTAAAACTCTGAATACTTAGGCATTGCTTTTCTTGTGAATCCAGGCTGTTCCATAATTTCACTCCACATACTGACAGACGTATAATTCTCATTGCATCATGGTCCACAAAATGTTTAGCTTTGTTCATAATTGAGAGGCTTTTTGAAAATTTGCTTTTTCTGTCTGATGTTGGCTTTTCATGTCAGTTTATTGTCAATTATTACCCCAAGAAATTTATTTTCAGGAACATTTTCTTGTTGAATATCATCTATTTTTATTTTTGGATTATCTTTAATTACCATATATCCATACTTTGTTTTATTTATGTTTACAATGAATTTATTACGATCTATTAACAAGGGGATGAAGTTACGCTCCAAAGTTGGGTTAAATTACTGTGTCTTGCATTGTTGTTAGTGAGGATATTTCAGAACAAGTTTGTTCAAGCACACAGGTTGTGAAGGTTCAGGTATTTGAATATATTTATATACACACCAGGGTTTTTCAATCTTGGGGTCGTGACCCAATGTGGGGTCGCCTGAAGTGTTTAGTAATAATAATTATTGTTTTTATTTATCTATTTTTGCACAATTTAAAAAACAATACATAACATCAGAGAAATAGACATGCAGTGTAAGAAGAAGCTGAAAGAGCTTACAAATGTATTATT
Source organism: Gouania willdenowi (assembly GCF_900634775.1). Taxonomy (NCBI): domain Eukaryota; kingdom Metazoa; phylum Chordata; class Actinopteri; order Blenniiformes; family Gobiesocidae; genus Gouania; species Gouania willdenowi. Next base: position 41,836 of record NW_021145252.1, read on the forward strand.
CTTTTTCAAAGTGAAACACCACACACAATTTCAAACAATATAAATATTGTTCAAATAAAATGCAGTATAAAAAATAACTGAGCTGACTCATATTATCACTTTGTACACTAATATTTACTTCTCTGTATTTGTAACAGAAAAACAAATTTGATCATAAAACTAGAGAAAAAAAGTCTCTGAGGTCACGACCCAGAAAAGTTTGGGAACCACTGATATACACACTTTATGTTGATTCTGTTTTTAGGCTATGTTTTCTTTTTTAATGAATGTATTCAAGTATTTAATTCAGGGACTAATGGTTTGTTCTGGAAGTAATAAAATGTATCTGAAGTTACTTGAGAAGTTTTTTTATGAGGTACTTTTTTACTCTTACTCAAGTACAAGTACTTTTAAAAATGGTAAATGAACTTGTTTTATAAAGTGCTTTTATGTCTACACTGAAGTCGTCCCAAAGCGCTTTACAATTTCAACTCATTCACCCACCAATGAGACTGAGCTGCCATGGGTCAACCACTGAGAACAACTTAGGGCTCAGTGTCTTGCCCAACACATAGACTGGGATCAAACCCCCAACCTCTTGATCAGAAGATGACTGATGAAGCAACAGTACTTTTACTGGAGTACCGTTGTTGTTTCCTCTACCCACCACTGGTTATAAAGTATATTTAAGGAAGTGTAGAATACTTTGTAAGTATGCCAAGGTCAGCAGATCACAATGGTTAATAACTACATTTACACAAATACAACAGCAGCTGATATGATCTCCTAGTGCTGTCGCTCATTGCCATTTAAAGTGTCACACACTGTGGTTTGTGATGGATGTAGTGTTATTAGGTTGAATTGATTACATAAATAAATGGTAGTTACAATTTTTTATTTCATATTTCATTCACAAAATGTACAATGTGTCACATGATGGTGACAGAAGCTGTTGAATCATCAGCTACCAAAAATGACTAAGAAGTTTAAGCAAGGGTGGATTTCAGAACGACTGTGGCTCCCGGACGTATCTCTGGACTCAGACTTCAGCCGTAGTTCCAGTGTCGTAGCAGGACGAACGTGTCTATCACGAGGACACGCCCACTCTCCAAATTTGTTTCCTTTTCTTTGCCTAAAACAAAACACATAAAACTTTAAGTTAGCTGATGAAACAGCAATTTGCATTATCTGTGGATTTATATTACATGTGTGCCGCAAAATAATATATGTGATGTAGAGCGTGTGCATTTCAGAATTTATAAGTGTGCATAAAATACATATTTGCAAAATCAAGCATGTGCATTTGTGAAAAACCCTGCGTGAGTTAATTCATTGTGATATTGTCCTGATTCCATAGATTTCAGCCGTAGTTCCAGTGTCGTAGCAGGACGAACGTCTCTAGCACGTGGACACGCCCACTCTCCGAATTAGTCTCCTTTTCTTTGCCTAAAACCAAACACATAAAAGTTTAAGTTAGCTGATGAAACACTTTCACAGTCACTGTTCCATCACCTTTAAGGTTGCTGTGGCAACATGTCTGCAGGGTAGACTTACATAGTTCTTCTTGTTGGTCCAGCCGGGGTTCTGCTCGTGGTGGAGCAAAGCACAACGTTTGGCCTCAGTATTATACTGATCTTTGTCCTCCGCTGGCAATGACTTCCACTGTTGATGGAAAACAAGAAAAGTGTCACTAACACACACTGAAGACTAGAGTTTAAAGATCACAGATCATTCATGGAGGAAAAACAAACTCACCCGTTCACCGAGGAATTTGTTGACGACAGCGCTCGTCCTCACGCCCAGATCTTCCTCCGCAGACTTCCTGTGCTCTTTGAGAAACAGCATGAAGGCATTGGGGGGCTTTTTTATGTACAGCCCCTCTTCCACCTTCTCTGCCTTACGCTTGTTCACCTTTCTGAACACAGTATAAGAGCACATGTTAACAGTGAGCAGAGCATGATCCAGAGTCAGTCACAAGAAAGACATGTACGATGAAAACAACTGCAGGAAACTCACTTTAAGACTGGAGCCTTCACTGGGGGGGCTGGGACTGCTGGGACTGCTGGGGGTTCTGGTTGCACGATTGAAACAACGTCATTCTCATTCCTACAAAGATTAAAACACAAACACACTGGATCAGAAATCATGTCACATGTGACATGACGTTCAAACGCAGTAACGTCTGCGTTTGAACAAGTCTGTTTGTTTGCTTTACTTACTGTCCTCCAAAAGTGGGAAGTGGATTCATCCCTGCAGTGAACACTGGAAGTCCATTATACTGGAGACACAAAAACATGTGAATGTTAGAGTTCCCATCATAGTATCAATACAAAGATCTACAGAAATACATTAAGAACTGTGTTAAACAGAGATCTTACTGTCATAGCAGACACAGCCGATGGGATGAAGGTTTGGAGCTCAATATGTTGTTGGGCCTGCATGTGCACATCATTAGGAATGGGGTTGATGGTTGTAGGGCAAGGATTTTGTGGGTGGCAGTACTCTGCGATAGACAAGACATCAACGGTTGTCAGGTCTTCATAGTTTGGAGCCCCGTCCTGGTCGTCAGCGAACGTTGTTTGGTCCTGAAGCAGTTGGGCAATGTACTGGCCATTTATTTGTTGGGCCCCGTACCCGTCATCATAATCCTCAGGCCAGTCAAAAAAAGTATCTTCCTAAAGAGTAAAATGACATCCATATTTAAAGAACCATCAATAACACATCAACATTATTAAGTAGAGAATTCTACAGAAGAACAGGAAGGGCGTGTCCAGGTTCTTACCGGCTGAACGTGCTGTTCTGAGGCCCACATCTTACTGATCAATAGGCCACAAAATATTCTCCAGACTCTGAGGGAGGAAAGAGGTTCAGTGAGTAGATCAGTGACATGTATTAGTAACAAAGGTTAAAGTAATGTAAGCATTAAGATCATTGATATTTACAAGTAATTTACATGAGTCATGCAGAGCGCCACAATAATAATCTACAGAAGTGTCCCATCTAGGATTAGAAGAAAGAGTAAGAGTTTATAAATTATACTTCTGTATTCGATGTCTTATGTTCAAATGTTTTGGTATTTTTTCCCCCATTTTTATTATTTTGTTTGCATATTTGAAAAAAAACCAATTCAATTCAATTCTCCCCATATAAAGTTTAGCTTACCCTTCCTTAGGGAGGACTGGTGATGGTCACAATAAAGCAATATAAAAAATGTATTTATTAATATCTTTTGCAAGAATAAAACATGCATAAATGTTGCAAAAAGATTGCACTACAACTAATGTTAACCTTTTACAACATATACAGAAAAAACATAAATATTTAATTTGTGCAGTGATTATTGTATATCACTCTATGGATGTTCAGCACTGCTTTCTTTTAAGGAATTTATTTATTTATCAATTATCTAGTCATTTATTTTCTATTTTGATATATCTTTTTTTTAAAATATTATTTTAATGTAATAAGTTGCAACACTTGTCCACAGGAGGCTTTTGAATAAGAAAAATAATTATTGGATGTATTCGAGCCTAATGGTCTGGTTGTTTCCACAACCTCCACACAGTCATTTATTAATTATTAAAGCATTATTAAACAGAGGGTTTTGTGCAGTAATGTGTGATTTAATGCTAAGTTTTATTAAGTTTTTTAAACTTTGGACATGCATAATCTGTGAATAAAATCATAATGTAATACAATGAGAAAAAAAAAAAGCCATTTAAACTTAAATAACAGAAAATAAGAAAATAATCAATGTAGGAAATAAAGTATGTATCAATGTACATAAATGAAGAAAATATTCAAACAATGCAAACAGCTTCCATGGTTGGTAACGACATTTCACTCAGTGACTGACTGAATGTCATTGGCTGTTAAAACGAACCAAAACAAAATCATATCAAGTACTTCAGAATCTATTTTATCTCTTAAATATTAAGTAAAAATCGACTTATTTTAAGGTATGAACTAAAGTACAAATTTTCATCAAAGTCATTACAGGACTTAAGTATATCTACTGTTTTACTAAATAATTACATCTCTACTAAACAGTCTCAGCAGCACAAACGTTCACTACAAGTGTCACATCAGAGTCAAATTATCACAGAAGCAAAAGTAACACATGAAAAATCATCATTTATTGATTTTTGTTATGTTAAAAACGTTTTCTGTAGACCTATAATATAAAATCTAAACGTTTTAGGTCTCAAACCTGATTTAAACAGACTTAGAGAATATAATCGTAGCATATGTTTAACTTTTTAACGCTAAAATGATTAAAGTTGCCTTATCAGATGAGAATCATTCAAACAGCGCAGGGCCATGGTCTTACTTTTCTGGTCTCCTGTTTTAAAAAGTCTTTTTCTGGTCCTGGTCAGAAGTTTAAAGTCTCTGTGTTTTGTAAACTTTTCGCTCCTTTCTCGGGTCAAAGATGCTCACAGCTCTGACAGCTCTGCTCTCACCGTCTGTCGCTGCTCACTAAGAACGTTGAAGGTCAGTAGGTGACTTTAACTGACGCATCCACCTCGTTTCTATGGCTACGCCACGTTACGTACACACTTAGAAAACTTTTCAAGATACACGCTCTATTTTTGTTTTTATTTGTGAGCATAAATAAGGACAATCTAAACGTTTTATATGACAAATAAAAATACAAATATTTACGAAGGCCAGTGATTTTCTATGGAGGACCAGACCTGCCAACATTTTAAATAAATGAATAAAAGAATAAAAACAATAACAAAACAAATTCAAAAAAAATTGAGTATGAATAAAATAAATGATTACATAAATAAAAGTTAAAAAATAAATAAAATTAAAATAAATTATATTTGTATATATATATATTTTTATTTCTACCTTTATATATCAATATTTTTTTTTATTTTTGAACGATATTTTATAGATTTTCGCATTTTTTTAATGGATTTATTCATATTCGTATTCATATTTAAACTTTTGTATTTTTTTGCTACTTATAATCATCAATTTGTTTTTCATTTAAATTTTTCCTTTTTTTTTACGTTTTTTTTTTAAAAATTCATTTATTTTTAATTAAGCAGGTTTGGTCTTCATCATTTTTCAAATTTGGGGTCGGGACCGCAGGTGGGGTCACCTGGAGTTTAGATGTGGTCCCCTGAAATGTCCAATAATTGATTTAAAAAAAAAAAAAAAACAAAAAAAAAAAAAAAATAAAATTAATATAAAAAAAAAACAAAAAAAAAGACCTAACGATAGGTTGAAAAATCTGAAGCTCTGACTCTGATCCTGACCAAAGTAAAAGAATGTCATCTATGTATCTTCCCCACCATATGATTTTATCTTGGTAGACATTCTGGCTTGAAAACGCAAACAATTCTCCTCCCAGTGTCCCATAAACAGGTTTGAATAATTAGGTGCAAAACATGCTCCCATAGCTGTACCTTTCTGTAGTTTATAGAATTGATTCTGAAAGACAAACACATTGTTAGTTAAAGTCCATTCTGTGAGTTGCAGGATGAATACAGCAGGGGGCGTCTGTCCTGGTTGAGTATTTTCCAAATAATGTGAGAGAGATTCCAACTCTTCCTCATGGTCAATATTTGTCTAAAGTGATTCAATATCCATAGTCACAAAAAGTGCTGGCCCTATATTTCTAATTTATTTCATTTTATTGAGTACATGTGCACTGTCTTGTATGAAAGAGGGCAGCTCTAACACAAATAATTTAATGTGAAAGTCAACACATTTTGATGCTGGTTCTGTGATAGATTCATTCACACTTATCATAGGTCTTCCAGGGGCTTTTCTAGGTTTTTATAGACTATTGGAAACATGTAGAAAGAAGGAATTCTGGGATTTTCACACAGAAAAAAAGTGATGATAATGATGATGCATGCATTTATTGTCATTGTACACATGTACCATGAGATTAAAACAAGCCAACTCCAGTAACAGTGCAAGAAATAAAATAAACAAACAATATAACATAGGACATCAATAAATAGTACAGGAAAGGATGTAAAGTGAACAGTATGTACATTTGGTATTTAAATAAATAAAAAAATAAATAAATAAACAACTACATTGCTATATACAGTGTCTGGTGTATAGCACATTGTCTATATATGCGGTTCAATGATATTACACATCACTGTTTTTGTTTTTTTTTTTAAAGTGGCTGAGCAGAGTCTGTGGGTATGAATATGAGATCAGCGCATATGAGAATTCAGAGTGGTTATTGCTTTTGGAAAAAAGCTGTTTCTGAGTCTGTTTGTTCTGGCCTTAATGCACCTGTAGCGCTTCCCTGAGGGCAACAGGTCAAACAGGTCAAAGGCAGGGTGGCAGCAGTCTTTGGTGATGGTTTTAGCTCTGTTGAGACAGCGGGAGGTGTAAATGTCCATCAGGGAGGGGAGAGGGCAGCCAATGATTTTCTGTGCTGCCTTTACAACTCTCTGGAGCCTCTCCCTGTCTGCAGCGGCGCAGCTGCCGTACCATACTGTGATACAGTACGTCAGCAGGCTCTCGATAGCTGAGCAGTAGAAGATCAGCAGCAGGTTGGAATTTAGTTTGTACCTCCTGAGAACGCTCAAGAAGTGTAGCCGCTGCTGAGCTTTCTTGCAGACTGCCGTGATGTTTTCTGACCAGGACATATCTGCGGAGATGAGGACACCAAGAGACCTGAAGGTATGAAACCTCTCCACACACTCACCGTTGATGTCCAGGGGTGCTGGGTCTGTGCTGTGCTTCCTGAAGTCCACAAGGATCTCTCTGGTTTTCTTGGTGTTCAGAGCGAGGTTTTTCTCTCAACACCAGGCTGCCAACTTAAGGACCTTCTCTCTGTAGGACGTCTCATCATCCTTAGAAATGAGTCCGACCACTGTAGTGTCGTCAGCAAACTTGACGATGAGATTGTCATTGTAGGCCGAACTGCAGTCGTAAGTGTAGAGGCAGTACAGGAGGGGGCTCAGCACACAGCCCTGTGGGGAGCCGATGCTCAGCGTACGGGTGGAGGAAAGGTGGGGGCCAAGTCTCTCATTCTGTGGTCGGTTGGTTAAAAAGTCATTTATCCAGGCACATGTGAGAGGGGGAAGGCCGTGAGTGTTCAGTTTAGTGTTGAGTCTGTCGGGATTTATTGTGTTAAAGGCTGAACTGTAATCCACAAAGAGCATCCAAACGTAGCTCTGCCGCTGCTCCAGGTGGTTCAGTGCAGAGTGCAGAGCTACAGAAATGGCATCCTCTGTGGATCTGTTAGCACGACATGCAAACTGTGGGTCGAAGCCTGGGGGGAGATAGTCCTTAATGTGCTGAAGGACCAGTCTCTCAAAGCACTTCATGATTACCAGAGTGAGGGCCACTGGGCGGTAATCGTTCAGGCTGGTGGTGGGGGACTTCTTGGGCACTGGGATTATTGTGGCTGATTTTAGGCACGGTGGGATGACTGCCTGGGCCAGGGAGAGGTTGAAGATCCTGGTAAAGGTGGGGGCGAGCTGGTAGGAAGTCATGTTCATTCTGAGAAATCCACCTTTGATCCTTTGCATTTAAGAGCATTTCTTTAAGTTCTGTCTTTATTTGCTCTGTAGGATTAAACATTAAAGGCTGGTTGTATTCACTGTTGCTCAGCTGTCTCAAGGCCTCTGTATACTGGTCTCTGCCCTACATCCCCATTAATGTACTGGTCTCTGCCACTGCTCCTCATTTGTCTACTTTTTTAATTATGACGTCATCTATAAAGATACTCTCACTGCTCTAATAACAATATTGATAAATCAGTAACTGAAAACACCTTCCCTACCACAATAAAAACAGCCACTAAGCCACTAGTTTGAATGATGAAATCCATAAAGCAGGAAATAACCAAGACATCAACAACTACAGAACAATTAGCATTCTCCCCGTTATATCAAAAGTAATAGAAAAAGTGGTCATTGAGCAACTCACACAACATCTGGAGGATGAAGGCCTTTTACATCCCATGCAGTTTGGCTTTCGGGCAAATCACTCGACCGTAACGTCATGTTGCCTTCTCACAGAAACAATAAAACAAAATCTTGATAATGGAGGAGTCGTAGGAGCAATATTCTTAGACCTTCGCAAGGCATTCGATACTGTCAGTCACCCAACGTTACTTTTAAAATGAACTAAATTTAAACTGTCGACAAACACTCTGGCTTGGGTTAACTCCTATCTGTCTGGTCAGACCTAATGCGTCCGTATCAGTAACACTACATCCACTATTACTGCTACTGTTATCGGACTGCCACAAGGCTCTAACATCGGCTCTCTTCTGTTTTCCCTATATATAAACAACCTGCCATCTGTATGCGAGGATGTTAATATCCAGATGTATGCAGATGATACGGTCGTTTATACATGGGGAAAAGGATGCTGAACAGGTAACCAATAAATATACAGCAGCAATGGAGAAAGTCGCAATATGGCTACATAATTCATGTCTCACATAAAACGTAAAGAAAACAGTAACAATGTACTTTGTAAACAAATATAAACTGTCATCCTTTCCAAACATAACGTTACAATTGGAAGTAATACAAAATGTCACTGAATATCGATACCTGGGTGTCATTTTAGACCCAACTCTATGTTTTAAAAACATATCAAACATATGTACCAGAGTCTCAGGTACAACATCAAAACTTTCAAATGTATTAGAAACTTGTTAACACTCGAGGATGCTCAAACATATTTTAATGCAATGATTATGTCTCGGTTTTATTATTGTGTAACGTGCTGGTCCCAGGTGAGTAAAACCGCTCTGAGGCCGTTGGAAACTTTGAACAAACAGTCGCTCAAAATCCTCAACCGTAAACCATGACAACACCATCACTGTTTAGTCTTTCAAAAATATAGACTGTTAAATTTTGACAACATTCAAAGATTTGCATTAATACGATTGGCCTATAGAATCTTAAATAACTCTGCACCAGCACCTCTGAAGAACTTTATAAAGTTCACTTCTGCTGTGACAACTAGAACCATATAAACACAGCCCCAGCCACCCATAAAATATATATAAATTTATCCTTTATCCTGATCCTCTATCTATCCTTTATCCTGTTTTATCCTTTATACCTGTCATTATTATTGTTACTGTTACTGGCTTGTTTTTTCTGTTCTGCACACTGAATACTGAGTCAAATTCTCTGTATTGTTTTTTAAAACTGGACTTGGCAAAATAAACTTTTCTGATTCTGATTCTGAAGATCCTCCACCAGGGGTCAGTGTACCATACCCAGATGTAAAACTTCATTAGCACAATCATACTTCTCATATAAAACAATAAAGAATGGAACGATTTCACAACAGACCTGAAAAGTCAAACTGACTATTTTCTGTTCACTGCAGAACTTAAAAAGTGTCTGTGGAACAATCAAAGCTGCTCACACAGACACTGAGGTGGACACTATGTTTGAACCACGTGACAACTTACCGGTAATGTGTATATATTCATGAACGAGAACAGATTGACGTGTATTTTATAAAAAGTACTGTATTGAATTTGTGGTTAGTGTTTGTAAATAATGACAGAATTAGAGAATGTATTGTCCAGGTGTAGTGTTGTGTTCAAGACCACACTATCAGAGACCAAGACTTGCCCGAGACCAGAATGCACCGAGACCAAGACAAGACCAAGACTTCCAGGAGCCGAAACCGAGTCAAGACCAAGACAGAGACAAGGTGGGACCGAGACCGAAACATTTTTTTTTTTAAATTTCAAAAAAAAATAAATGATAAAATTATGACACGGTTCAACAGTTAAATAACATTCTCTCTTTAGTTTTAGTTTCTTTTAAATACATTTGACGGACAAAAAAGGTGCCTTCAAAAAATTTACTGAAATATTAAAACTACTACTGCTACTGATAAATTCACAATTATTGTACATATTTGAAAACAAGATTTTTATGTCAGCTGAATGTACAGCAAGTGTTAAAAAGCATTTCTGCCAAGAAATATCATGACTGCTCACCTACACACCACAGAGTGTTTCCTCTTTGCTGTGCTTTTACAAATGTATTCGAAATACGAAGGTTGCTGTCATTATACGGGGTGGATTAAAGAATGAATAAAGGATTGTTTTATCTCATTATTATCACATTATAAAAAAGTTTAAAAATAGCAGGAATTAGTGCTGGTCTCGAACGGTCTTGAGGGAAAATCTCAAATTGAAGACAAGATCGAGTCAAAATAATTCCGAGACCTTTAAAATTTGGTCTCAAGACCGAACTTGACTACTATAACACTATCCAGGTGTGTTGCTGTAAATGAGAGGTGTGGATGTAATGTACAGGTGTGATATTGTTCAGGTCTGTGCGTGTGTCAGTGAGAGTGCATATTCTGAGTGATTGTTCTTGTACAGTTTTTACCATTGTAATTCATTGAATGTTATTGTATGTTTTATACAGGTAACCAGGGACTACAGATGGAATAAACTAGCTGTTTAACTATACTCTGGTGTAGAACATCTCTGTATTTTATGATTTTAATGTCTCTATGCATTTGTCCCTTCAAATAAAGACTAAACTATCATTAGTTGAAAACCATTTTAGTGCCTCATTTTCTTCTTTTAACAGGTTACATTCTCTTTTTGTCTTTGAGGCAAAAAATGTGTCTATTTCAAATGTTACTTTTCAAAGTAGGATGGAATGTGGTAGGAATGAAGGTGGACTTGGGCTTAAATAATGTTTGTGTAGATTCTGTCTGAATCTGAGAGTGAGAGGCAGCTTGATTGGGGTTAGTGTTGTACCAAACTTTCAGCTGGAGATTGTGATGGAAATGAAACAAGTTTATCTTGGTTTGAAATTCTTTGGTTGTGTTTGTGGAGGCAAAAGTTAGACTTTTAAACAGCACAGAGACATGACTGGGTGTGAGTGGAACACCTGATATGTTAATCACCTGTTCATTCTGGTTTTGCTCCTGGTTTATCTGCCATGACTTTGAGAAATGTACTTCTCTCCTTTTTTGTAGCTTTTCTTTTACAGCTTTTCTGAGCTCTAATTTAATACATGTTTAGAAAATCTCTATGTATCAATCCTGTATAATGCATTTTTCATGTTCTTAAACATCACTGAATGAACAGCTCTACAGATTTTAATTGTAAATGTGTAACATTTCACTTGGTCATGTGACCTGTTGAAAATCTTTAAAGGATTCTGCATTTTAATTCCAGTTTAAGTGTGCACATCATATTTAGACTAGTTTTTAGGGTCTTTTCTCAGAAAAAAAAAATCCAAATTTGTTCAAGTCTTATGCCTTATTATTACCTTAAGTCCAATTTTGGGCATTTGCAACTTTTTTCTCATTTTTTTTCACATTTTTCTACACAGAGTCAGGGGATGTAGCTCAGTGGTAGAGCTCATGCTTCCCATGTATGAGGCCCCATGTTCAATCCCTGGCATCTCCAAGTATCAAAAACTCAAGCATTGTGAAGTTCCATACCTTCTTCCTAAAATGGGAGTTTGTCTCATTTTTCATGCCCTTCTGCATTTTAATTCCAGTTTAAGTGTGCACATCATATTTAGACCAGTTTTTAGGGTCTTTTCTCAGAAAAAAAAAATCCAAATTTGATCAAGTCTTATGCCTTATTATTACCTAAAGTCCAATTTTGGGCATTTGCAACTTAATTCACATTTTTTTTTTTCTCATTTTTTGTGAACATATTTGGGGATGTAGCTCAGTGGTAGAGCGCATGCTTAGCATGTATGAGGCCCCAGGTTCAATCTCTGGCATCTCCAAGGAACAAAAACTCAAGGGTTGTGAAGTTCCATGCCTTCTTTCTGCAAAGGGTGTTTGTCATAATTTTCTCATTTTTCATGCCCTTCTGCATTTTAGTCCCAGTTTAAGTGTGCACATCATATTTAGACTAGTTTTTAGGGTCTTTTCTCAGAAAAAAAAAAAATCCAAATTTGTTCAAGTCTTATGCCTTATTATCACCTTAAGTCCAATTTTGGGCATTTGCAACTTTTTTCTCATTTTTTTTCTCATTTTTTGTGAACATAATTGGGGATGTAGCTCAGTGGTAGAGCTCATGCTTCGCATGTATGCGATCCCAGGTTCAATCCTTGGCATCTCCAAGAATCAGTAACTCATGGATTGTGAAGTTCCATACCTTCTTTCTAAAGTGGGAGTTTGTCTCATTTTTCATGCCCTTCTGCATTTTAATTCCAGTTTAAGTGTGCACATCATATTTAGATTAGTTTTTAGGGTCTTTTCTCAGAAAAAAAAAATCCAAATTTGTTCAAGTCTTATGCCTTATTATTACCTAAAGTCCAATTTTGGGCATTTGCAACTTAATTCACATTTTTTTTTTCTCATTTTTTAACAAGATAATAGGGGGTGCTGCTCAGTAGTAGAGTGTGTGCTTTGCATGTACGAGGCCCCAGGTTCAATCCCTGGCATCTCCAACAAGCAAATGCTCAAAATAGTCATGTTCTATCACTTCTTTCTAAATAGATGTTTGTCAATTTTTCTCTTTTTTTTATGCCATTCTGCATTTTAATCCCAGTTTAAGTGTGCATGTCATATTTAAAGAAATGCTTAGGGTTGTTTGAAAATCCTTTCTCAGAAAAAAAAAGAAAACTCCAAATATTTTCAAGTCTTATGACCTTCTATATTACCTTACCTCCGATCTTGGGCATTTGCAACTTTTTTCTCATTTTTTTTTTCTCATTTTACGTAAAGACAACATCGGATGTAGCTCAGTGGTAGAGCGCATGCTTAGCATGTATGAGGCCCCAGGTTCAGTCCCTGGCATCTCCAAGGAACAAAAACTCAAGGGGTGTGAAGTTCCATGCCTTCTTTCTGCAATGGGTGTTTTACTCATTTTTCATGCCCTTCTGCATTTTAATCCCAGTTTAAGTGTGCACATCATATTTAGACTAGTTTTTAGGGTCTTTTGATAGACTTTTCTCAGGAAAAAAAAAAAATCCAAATTTGTTCAAGTCTTATGCCTTATTATTACCTTAAGTCCAATTTTGGGCATTTGGAACTTTTTTCTCATTTTTTTTCTCATTTTTATACACAGAGACAGGGGATGTTGCTCAGTGGTAGAGCTCATGCTTCGCATGTATGAGACCCCAGGTTCAATCCCTGGCATCTGTAAGTATCAAAAACTCAAGCATTGTGAATTTGTATGCCTTCTTTCTAAATTGGGTGTTTGCCACTTTTACTCATTTTTCATGCCCTTCTGCATTTTATTTCCAGTTTAAGTGTGCACATCATATTTAGACTAGTTTTTAGAGTCTTTTGATAGCCTTTACTCAGACAAAAAAAAAAAAAAAACTCTAAATTTTTTCAAGTCTTATTCCTTTACTTCCGATTTTGGGCATTTACAACTTTTTTCTCATTTTTTTTTCTCATTTTTAATCAAGCCACTTTACTCATTTTTCATTCCCTTCTGCATTTTAATTCCAGTTTAAGTGTGCACATCACATTTAGACTATTTTTTTAGAGTCTTTTGATTGCCTTTTCTCAGAAAAAAAAAAAAATCAAAATTTTTTCAAGTCTTTTGCCTTATTCTTACCTTAAGTCCAATTTTGGGCATTTGCAACTTTTTTCTCATTTTTTTTCTCAATTTTATGTACAGAGACAGGGGATGTAGCTCAGTGGTAGAGCTCATGCTTCGCATGTATGAGGTCCCAGGTTCAATCCCTGGCATCTCCAAGAATCATTAACTCATGGATTGTGAAGTTCCATACCTTCTTTCTAAAGTGGGAGTTTGTCTCACTTTTCATGCCCTTCTGCATTTTAATTCCAGTTTAAGTGTGCACATCATATTTAGACTAGTTTTTAGGGTCTTTTCTCAGAAAAAAAAAAATCCAAATTTGTTCAAGTCTTATGCCTTATTATTACCTAAAGTCCAATTTTGAGCATTTGCAACTTAATTCACATTTTTTTTTCTCATTTTTTGTGAACATAATTGGGGATGTAGCTCAGTGGTAGAGCGCATGCTTAGCATGTATGAGGACCTAGGTTCAATCCCTGGCATCTCCAAGGAACAAAAACTCAAGGGTTGTGAAGTTCTATGCCTTCTTTCTGCAATGGGTGTTTGTCATATATTTTTCATGCCCTTCTGCATTTTAATTCCAGTTTAAGTGTGCACATCATATTTAGACTAGTTTTTAGGGTCTTTTGATAGCCTTTTCTCAGGAAAAAAAAAATCCAAATTTGTTCAAGTCTTATGCCTTATTATTACCTTAAGTCCAATTTTGGGCATTTGCACCTTTTTTCTCATTTTTTTCCTCATTTTTATACACAGAGACAAGGGATGTAGCTCAGTGGTGGAGTGCATGCTTAGCATGTATGAGGCCCCAGGTTCAATCCCTGGCATCTCCAAGTATCAAAAACTCAAGCATTGTGAATTTGTATGCCTTCTTTCTAATTTGGGTGTTTGCCACTTTTACTCATTTTTCATGCCCTTCTGCATTTTAATTCCAGTTTAAGTGTGCACGTCATATTTAGACTAGTTTTTAGAGTCCTATGATAGCCTTTTCTCAGAAAAAAAAAAAAAATCCAAATCTTTTCAAGTCTTTTGTCTTGTTATTACCGTAAGTCCAATTTTGGGCATTTGCAACTTTTTTCTCATTTTTTTTTCTCTTTTTTTGTGAACGTAATTGGGGATGTAGCTCAGTGGTAGAGCTCATGCTTCGCATGTATGAGGCCCCAGGTTCAATCCCTGGCATCTCCAAGTATCAAAAACTCAAGCATTGTGAATTTGTATGCCTTCTTTCTAGTTTGGGTGTTTGCCACTTTTACTCATTTTTCATGCCCTTCTGCATTTTAATTCCAGTTTAAGTGTGCACATCATATTTAGACTATTTTTTTTAGTCTTTTGATAGCCTTTTCTCAGAAAAAAAAAAAAATCCAAATTTTTTCAAGTCTTTTGCCTTATTATTACCTTAAGTCCAATTTTGGGCATTTGCAACTTTTTGCTCAATTTTTTTTTTTTCTCATTTTTTAACAAGACAGCAGGGGGTGTAGCTCAGTGGTAGAGTGTGTGCTTTGCATGTACGAGGCCCCAGGTTCAATCCCTGGCATCTCCAACAAACAAATGCTCAAAATAGTTATGTTCTATCACTTCTTTCTAAATAGATGTTTGTCAATTTTTCTCTTTTTTTATGCCATTCTGCATTTTAATCCCAGTTTAAGTGTGCATGTCATATTTAAAGAAATGTTTAGGGTCTTTTGAAAATCCTTTCTCAGAAAAAAAAAGAAAACTCCAAATTTTTTCAAGTCTTATGACTTTCTATATTACCTTACCTCCGATCTTGGGCATTTGCAACTTTTTTCTCATTTTTTTTTTCTCATTTTATGTAAAGACAACATCGGATGTAGCTCAGTGGTAGAGCGCATGCTTAGCATGTATGAGGCCCCAGGTTCAATCCCTGGCATCTCCAAGGAACAAAAACTCAAGGGTTGTGAAGTTCCATGCCTTCTTTCTGCAATGGGTGTTTGTCATATTTTTCTCATTTTTCATGCCCTTCTGCATTTTAATCCCAGTTTAAGTGTGCACATCATATTTAGACTAGTTTTTAGGGTCTTTTGATAGCCTTTTCTCAGGAAAAAAAAAAATCCAAATTTGTTCAAGTCTTATGCCTTATTATTACCTTAAGTCCAATTTTGGGCATTTGCAACTAAATTCACATTTTTATTTTTTTTTCATTTTTTTTTTCTCATTTTTTGTAAAGACAACAGGGGATGTAGCTCAGTGGTAGAGTGCATGCTTAGCATGTATGAGGCCCCAGGTTCAATCCCTGGCATCTCCAAGTATCAAAAACTCAAGCATTGTGAATTTGTATGCCTTCTTTCTAATTTGGGTGTTTGCAACTTTTACTCATTTTTCATGCCCTTCTGCATTTTAATTCCACTTTAAGTGTGCACGTCATATTTAGACTAGTTTTTAGAGTCCTATGATAGCCTTTTCTCAGAAAAAAAAAAAAATCCAAATCTTTTCAAGTCTTTTGCCTTGTTATTACCTTAAGTCCAATTTTGGGCATTTGCAACTTTTTTCTCATTTTTGATCAAGACAGCAGGGGATGTAGCTCAGTGGTAGAGTGTGTGCTTTGCATGTACGAGGCCCCAGGTTCAATCCCTGGCATCTCCAAGAAGCATTAACTCATGGATTGTGAAGTTCCATACCTTCTTTCTAAAATGGGAGTTTGACACATTTTTCATACCCTTCTGCATTCTAATTCCATTTTAAATGTGCACATCATATTTAGACTAGTTTTTAGGGTCTTTTCTCAGAAAAAAAAAAATCCAAATTTGTTCAATTCTTATGCCTTATTATTACCTAAAGTCCAATTTTGGGCATTTGCAACTTGATTCACATTTTTTTTTTTTTCATTTTTTTCCCTCATTTTTTGTAAAGACAACAGGGGATGTAGCTCAGTGGTAGAGTGCATGCTTAGCATGTATGAGGCCCCAGGTTCAATCCCTGGCATCTCCAAGAATCATTAACTCATGGATTGTGAAGTTCCATTCCTTCTTTCTGAAATGGGTGTTTGTCACATTTTTCTCATTTTTCATGCCCTTCTGCATTTTAATTCCAGTTTAAGTGTGCACATCATATTTAGACTAGTTTTTAGGGTCTTTTCTCAGACAAAAAAAAAATCCAAATTTGTTCAATTCTTATGCCTTATTATTACCTAAAGTCCAATTTTGGGCATTTGCAACTTAATTCACATTTTTTTTTTTCTCATTTTTTGTGAACATATTTGGGGATGTAGCTCAGTGGTAGAGCGCATGCTTAGCATGTATGAGGCCCCAGGTTCAATCCCTGGCATCTCCAAGTATCAAAAACTCAAGCATTGTGAATTTGTATGCCTTCTTTCTAATTTGGGTGTTTGCCACTTTTACTCATTTTTCATGCCCTTCTGCATTTTAATTCCAGTTTAAGTGTGCACGTCATATTTAGACTAGTTTTTAGAGTCCTATGATAGCCTTTTCTCAGAAAAAAAAAAAATCCAAATCTTTTCAAGTCTTTTGCCTTGTTATTACCTTAAGTCCAATTTTGGGCATTTGCAACTTTTTTCTCATTTTTGATCAAGACAACAGGGGATGTAGCTCAGTGGTAGAGTGTGTGCTTTGCATGTACGAGGCCCCAGGTTCAATCCCTGGCATCTCCAAGAATCATTAACTCATGGATTGTGAAGTTCCATACCTTCTTTCTAAAATGGGAGTTTGTCACATTTTTCATGCCCTTCTGCATTCTAATTCCATTTTAAGTGTGCACATCATATTTAGACTAGTTTTTAGGGTCTTTTCTCAGAAAAAAAAAATCCAAATTTGTTCAAGTCCTTTGCCTTATTATTACCTTAAGTCCAATTTTGGGCATTTGCAACTTAATTCACATTTTTTTTTTTTTTTCATTTTTTTTTCTCATTTTTTGTAAAGACAACAGGGGGTGTAGCTCAGTGGTAGAGTGTGTGCTTTGCATGTACGAGGCCCCAGGTTCAATCCCTGGCATCTCCAAGGAACAAAAACTCAAGGGTTGTGAAGTTCCATGCCTTCTTTCTGCAATGGGTGTTTGTCATATTTTTCATGCCCTTCTGCATTTTAATCCCAGTTTCAGTGTGCACATCATATTTAGACTAGTTTTTAGGGTCTTTTCTCAGAAAAAAAAAAAAATCCAAATTTGTTCAAGTCTTATGCCTTATTATTACCTTAAGTCCAATTTTGGGCATTTGCAACTTTTTTCTCATTTTTTTTCTCATTTTTTGTGAACATAATTGGGGATGTAGCTCAGTGGTAGAGCTCATGGTTTGCATGTATGAGGCCTCAGGTTCAATCCCTGGCGTCTCCAAGTATCAAAAACTCAGGCATTGTGAATTTGTATGCCTTCTTTCTAAATTGGGTGTTTGCCACTTTTACTCATTTTTCATGCCCTTCTGCATTTTATTTCCAGTTTAAGTGTGCACATCATATTTAGACTAGTTTTTAGGGTCTTTTGATAGCATTTTCTCAGACAAAAAAAAAAAAAAAACTCTAAATTTTTTCAAGTCTTATACCTTTACTTCCGATTTTGGGCATTTACAACTTTTTTCTCATTTTTTTCCCTCATTTTTAATCAAGCCACTTTACTCATTTTTCATTCCCTTCTGCATTTTAATTCCAGTTTAAGTGTGCACATCATATTTAGACTATTTTTTTAGAATCTTTTGATTGCCTTTTCTCAGAAAAAAAAAAAATCCAAATTTTTTCAAGTCTTTTGCCTTATTATTACCTTAAGTCCAATTTTGGGCATTTGCAACTTTTTGCTCATTTTTTTTTTTTCTCATTTTTTAAGAAGACAACTGGGGATGTAGCTCAGTGATAGAGTGTGTGCTTTGCGTGTACGAGGCCCCAGGTTGAATCCCTGGCATCTCCAACAAACAAATGCTCAAAATAGTCATGTTCTATAACTTCTTTCTAAATAGATGTTTGTCAATTTTTCTCTTTTTTTTATGCCATTCTGCATTTTAATCCCAGTTTAAGTGTGCATGTCATATTTAAAGAAATGTTTAGGGTCTTTTGAAAATCCTTTCTCAGAAAAAAAAGAAAACTCCAAATTTTTTCAAGTCTCTTTCTATATTACCTTACCTCCGATCTTGGGCATTTGCAACTTTTTTCTCATTTTTTTTCCCTCATTTTTTGTAAAGACAACAGGGATGTAGCTCAGTGGTAGAGTGCATGCTTCGCATGTATGAGGCCCCAAGTTCAATACCTGGCATCTCCAAGATTTATAAACTCATGGATTGTGAAGTTCCATGCCTTCTTTCTAAAATGGGAGTTTGTCACATTTTTCATGCCCTTCTGCATTTTAATTCCATTTTCAAGTGTGCACATCATATTTAGACTAGTTTTTAGGGTCTTTTCTCAGAAAAAAAAATAATCCAAAAATCCAAATTTGTTCAAGTCTTATGCCAATGTCCAATTTTGGGCATTTGCAACTTAATTCACATTTTTTTTTTTTTTCATTTTTTTTTTCTCATTTTTTGTAAAGCCAACAGGGGAAGTAGCTCAGTGGTAGAGAGCATGCTTAGCATGTATGAGGTCCCAGGTTCAATCCCTGGCATCTCCATGGAACAAAAACGCATTGATTGTTACATTTTATGCCTTCTTTCTGCAATGGGTGTTTGTCATATATTTCTCATTTTTCATGCCCTTCTGCATTTTATTTCCAGTTTAAAACTCTGAATACTTAGGCATTGCTTTTCTTGTGAATCCAGGCTGTTCCATAATTTCACTCCACATTCTGACAGACGTATAATTCTCATTGCATCATGGTCCACAAAATGTTTAGCTTTGTTCATAATTGAGAGGCTTTTTGAAAATTTGCTTTTTATTTCTGATGTTGGCTTTTCATGTCAGTTTATTGTCAATTATTACCCCAAGAAATTTATTTTCAGAGACATTTTCTTGTTGAATATCATCTATTTTTATTTTTAGATTATCTTTAATTACCAAATATCCATACTTTGTTTTATTTATGTTTACAATGAATTTATTACGATCTATTAACAAGGGGATGAAGTTACGCTCCAAAGTTGGGTTAAATTACTCTGTCTTGCATTGTTGTTAGTGAAGATATTTCAGAACAAGTTTGTTCAAGCACACAGGTTGTGAAGGTTCAGGTATTTGAATATATTTATATACACACCAGGGTTTTTCAATCTTGGGGTCATGACCCAATGTGGGGTCGCCTGAAGCGGTTAGTAATAATAATTATTGTTTTTATTTATCTATTTTTGCACAATTTAAAAAACAATACATAACATCAGAGAAATAGACATGCAGTGTAAGAAGAAGCTGAAAGAGCTTAAAAATGTATTATTCTTTTTCAAAGTGAAACACCACACACAATTTCAAACAATATAAATATTGTTCAAATAAAATGCAGTATAAAAAATAACTGAGCTGACTCATATTATCACTTTGTACACTAATATTTACTTCTCTGTATTTGCAAATAGAAAAACAAATTTGATCATAAAACTAGAGAAAAAAAGTCTCTGAGGTCACGACCCAGAAAAGTTTGGGAACCACTGATATACACACTTTATGTTGATTCTGTTTTTAGACTTTGTTTTTTTTTTTTAATGAATGTATTCAAGTATTTAATTCAGGGACTAATGGTTTGTTCTGGAAGTAGTAAAATGTATCTGAAGTTACTTGAGAAGTTTTTTTTATGAGGTACTTTTTTACTCTTACTCAAGTACAAGTACTTTTAAAAATGGTAAATGAACTTGTTTTATAAAGTGCTTTTATGTCTACACTGAAGTCGTCCCAAAGCGCTTTACAATTTCAACTCATTCACCCACCAATGAGACTGAGCTGCCATGGGTCAACCACTGAGAACAACTTAGGGCTCAGTGTCTTGCCCAACACATAGACTGGGATCAAACCCCCAACCTCTTGATCAGAAGATGACTGATGAAGTAACAGTACTTTTACTGGAGTACCGTTGTTGTTTCCTCTACCCACCACTGGTTATAAAGTATATTTAAGGAAGTGTAGAATACTTTGAAAGTATGCCAAGGTCAGCAGATCACAATGGTTAATAACTACATTTACACAAATACAACAGCAGCTGATATGATCTCCTAGTGCTGTCGCTCATTGCCATTTAAAGTGTCACACACTGTGGTTTGTGATGGATGTAGTGTTATTAGGTTGAATTGATTACATAAAAAAATGGTAGTTACAATTTTTTATTTCATATTTCATTCACAAAATGTACAATGTATAACATGATGGTGACAGAAGCTGTTGAATCATCAGCTACCAAAAATGACTAAGAAGTTTAAGCAAGGGTGGATTTCAGAACGACTGTGGCTCCCGGACGTATCTCTGGACTCAGACTTCAGCCGTAGTTCCAGTGTCGTAGCAGGACGAACGTGTCTATCACGAGGACACGCCCACTCTCCAAATTTGTTTCCTTTTCTTTGCCTAAAACAAAACACATAAAACTTTAAGTTAGCTGATGAAACAGCAATTTGCATTATCTGTGGATTTATATTACATGTGTGTCGCAAAATAATATATGTGATGTAGAGCGTGTGCATTTCAGAATTTATGTGTGCATAAAATACATATTTGCAAAATCAAGCATGTGCATTTGTGAAAAACCCTGCGTGAGTTAATTCATTGTGATATTGTCCTGATTCCATAGATTTCAGCCGTAGTTCCAGTGTCGTAGCAGGACGAACGTCTCTAACACGTGGACACGCCCACTCTCCGAATTAGTCTCCTTTTCTTTGCCTAAAACCAAACACATAAAAGTTTAAGTTAGCTGATGAAACACTTTCACAGTCACTGTTCCATCACCTTTAAGGTTGCTGTGGCAACATGTCTGCAGGGTAGACTTACATAGTTCTTCTTGTTGGTCCAGCCGGGGTTCTGCTCGTGGTGGAGCAAAGCACAACGTTTGGCCTCAGTATTATACTGATCTTTGTCCTCCGCTGGCAATGACTTCCACTGTTGATGGAAAACAAGAAAAGTGTCACTAACACACACTGAAGACTAGAGTTTAAAGATCACAGATCATTCATGGAGGAAAAACAAACTCACCCGTTCACCGAGGAATTTGTTGACGACAGCGCTCGTCCTCACGCCCAGATCTTCCTCCGCAGACTTCCTGTGCTCTTTGAGAAACAGCATGAAGGCATTGGGGGGCTTTTTTATGTACAGCCCCTCTTCCACCTTCTGTGCCTTACGCTTGTTCACCTTTCTGAAGGAACAAAACACAAATACACAGTATAAGAGCACATGTTAACAGTGAGCAGAGCATGATCCAGAGAGTCAGTCACAAGAAAGACATGTACGATGAAAACAACTGCAGGAAACTCACTTTAAGACTGGAGCCTTCACTGGGGGGGCTGGGACTGCTGGGACTGCTGGGGGTTCTGGTTGCACGATTGAAACAAAGTCATTCTCATTCCTACAAAGATTAAAACACAAACACACTGGATCAGAAATCATGTCACATGTGAAGTAACGTCTGCGTTTGAACAAGTCTGTTTGTTTGCTTTACTTACTGTCCTCCAAAAGTGGGAAGTGGATTCATCCCTGCAGTGAACACTGGAAGTCCATTATACTGGAGACACAAAAGCATGTGAATGTTGAAGTTCCCATCATAGTATCAATACAAAGATCTACAGAAATACATTAAGAACTGTGTTAAACAGAGATGTTACTGTCATAGCAGACACAGCCGATGGGATGAAGGTTTGGAGCTCAATATATTGTTGGACCTGCATGTGCACATCATTAGGAATGGGGTTGATGGTTGTGGGGCAAGGATTTTGTGGGTGGCAGTACTCTGCGATAGACAAGACATCAACGGTTGTCAGGTCTTCATAGGTTGGAGCCCCGTCCTGGTCGTCAGCGAACGTTGTTTGGTCCTGAAGCAGTTGGGCAATGTACTGGCCATTTATTTGTTGGGCCCCGTACCCATCATCATAATCCTCAGGCCAGTCAAAAAAAGTATCTTCCTAAAGAGTAAAATGACATCCATATTTAAAGAACCATCAATAACACATCAACATTATTAAGTAGCGAATTCTACAGAAGAACAGGAAGGGCGTGTCCAGGTTCTTACCGGCTGAACGTGCTGTTCTGAGGCCCACATCTTACTGATCAATAGGCCACAAAATATTCTCCAGACTCTGAGGGAGGAAAGAGGTTCAGTGAGTAGATCAGTGACATGTATTAGTAACAAAGGTTAAAGTAATGTAAGCATTGAGATCATTGATATTTACAAGCAATTTACATGAGTCATGCAGAGCGCCACAATAATAATCTACAGAATTATCCCATCTAGGATTAGAAGAAAGAGTAAGAGTTTATAAATTATACTTCTGTATTCGATGTCTTATGTTCAAATGTTTTGGTATTTTTTCCCCCATTTTTATTATTTTGTTTGCATATTTTAAAAAAAACCAATTCAATTCAATTCTCCCCATATAAAGTTTAGCTTACCCTTCCTTAGGGAGGACTGGTGATAGTCACAATAAAGCAATATAAAAAATGTATTTATTAATATCTTTTGCAAGAATAAAACATGCATAAATGTTGCAAAAAGATTGCACTACAAGTAATGTTAACCTTTTACAACATATACAGACAAAACATAAATATTTAATTTGTGCAGTGATTATTGTATATCACTCTATGGATGTTCAGCACTGCTTTCTTTTAAGGAATTTATTTATTTATCAATTATCTACTCATTTATTTTCTATTTTGATATATCTTTTTTTTTAAATATTATTTTAATGTAATAAGTTGCAACACTTGTCCACAGGAGGCTTTTGAATAAGAAAAATAATTATTGGATGTATTCGAGCCTAATGGTCTGGTTGTTTCCACAACCTCCACACAGTCATTTATTAATTATTAAAGCATTATTAAACAGAGGGTTTTGTGCAGTAATGTGTGATTTACTGCTAAGTTTTATTATGTTTTTTAAACTTTGGACATGCATAATCTGTGAATAAAATCATAATGTAATACAATGAGAAAAAAAGCCATTTAAACTTAAATAACAGAAAATTATTCTACATTAAGAAAATAATCATTGTAGGAAATAAAGTATGTATCAATGTACATAAATGAAGAAAATATTCAAACAATGCAAACAGCTTCCATGGTTGGTAACGACATTTCACTCAGTGACTGACTGAACGTCATTGGCTGTTAAAACGAACCAAAACAAAATCATATCAAGTTCTTCAGAATCTATTTTATCTCTTAAATATTAAGTAAAAATCGACTTATTATAAGGTATGAACTAAAGTACAAATTTTCATCAAAGTCATTACAGGACTTAAGTATATCTACTGTTTTACTAAATAATTACATCTCTACAAAACAGTCTCAGCAGCACAAACGTTCACTACAAGTGTCACATCAGAGTCAAATTATCACAGAAGCAAAAGTAACACATGAAAAATCATCATTTATTGATTTTTGTTATGTTAAAAACGTTTTCTGTAGACCTATAATATAAAATCTAAACGTTTTAGGTCTCAAACCTGATTTAAACAGACTTAGAGAATATAATCGTAGCATATGTTTAACTTTTTAACGCTAAAATGATTAAAGTTGCCTTATCAGATGAGAATCATTCAAACAGCGCAGGGCCATGGTCTTACTTTTCTGGTCTCCTGTTTTAAAAAGTCTTTTTCTGGTCCTGGTCAGAAGTTTAAAGTCTCTGTGTTTTGTAAACTTTTCGCTCCTTTCTCGGGTCAAAGATGCTCACAGCTCTGACAGCTCTGCTCTCACCGTCTGTCGCTGCTCACTAAAAACGTTGAAGGTCAGTAGGTGACTTTAACTGACGCATCCACCTCGTTTCTATGGCTACGCCACGTTACGTACACACTTAGAAAACTTTTCAAGATACACGCTCTATTTTTGTTTTTATTTGTGAGCATAAATAAGGACAATCTAGACGTTTTATATGACAAATAAAAATACAAATATTTACGTAGGCCAGTGTTTTTCTATGGAGGACCAGACCTGCCAACATTTTAAATAAATGAATAAAAGAATAAAAACAAAAACAAAACAAATTCAAAAATAATTGAGTGTGAATAAAAAAAATGATTACATAAATAAAAGTTAATAAATAAATAAAATTAAAATAAATTATATTTGTATATATATATATTTTTTTATTTTTGACCGATATTTTATAGATTTTCGCATTTTTTTAATGGATTTATTCATATTCGTATTCATATTCAAACTTTTGTATTTTTTTGCTACTTATAATCATCAATTTGTTTTTCATTTAAATTTTTCCTTTTTTTTTTACGTTTTTTTAAAAAATTCATTTATTTTTAATTAAGCAGGTTTGGTCTTCATCATTTTTCAATTTTGGGGAATAATTAGATGCAAAACATGCTCCCATAGCTGTTCCTTTCTGTAGTTTATAGAATTGATTCTGAAAGACAAACACATTGTTAGTTAAAGTCCATTCTGTGAGTTGCATCATGAATACAGCAGGGGGCGTCTGTCCTGGTTGAGTATTTTCCAAATAATGTGAGAGAGATTCCAACTCTTCCTCATGGTCAATGTTTGTCTAAAGTGATTCAATATCCATAGTCACAAAAAGTGCTGGACCTATATTTCTAATTTATTTCATTTTATTGAGTACATGTGCACTGTCTTGTATGAAAGAGGGCAGCTCTAACACAAATAATTTAATGTGAAAGTCAACACATTTTGATGCTGGTTCTGTGATAGATTCATTCACTCTTATCATAGGTCTTCCAGGGGCTTTTCTAGGTTTTTATAGACTATTGGAAACATGTAGAAAGAAGGAATTCTGGGATTTTCACACAGAAAAAAGTGATGATGATGATGATGATGCATGCCTTTATTGTCATGTACACATGTACCATGAGATTAAAACAAGCCAACTCCAGTAACAGTGCAAGAAATAAAATAAACAAGCATACAATATAACATAGGACATCAATAAAAAGTACAGGAAAGGATGTAAAGTGAACAGTATGTACATTTGGTATTTAAATAAATAAAAAATAAATAAATAAACAACTACATTGCTATATACAGTGTCTGGTGTATAGCACATTGTCTATATATGCGGTTCAATGATATTACACATCACTGTTTTTTTTTTTTTTTTTTAAAGTGGCTGAGCAGAGTCTGTGGGTATGAATATGAGATCAGCGCATATGAGAATTCAGAGTGGTTATTGCTTTTGGAAAAAAGCTGTTTCTGAGTCTGTTTGTTCTGGCCTTAATGCACCTGTAGCGCTTCCCTGAGGGCAACAGGTCAAACAGGTCAAAGGCAGGGTGGCAGCAGTCTTTGGTGATGGTTTTAGCTCTGTTGAGACAGCGGGAGGTGTAAATGTCCATCAGGGAGGGGAGAGGGCAGCCAATGATTTTCTGTGCTGCCTTTACAACTCTCTGGAGCCTCTCCCTGTCTGCAGCGGTGCAGCTGCCGTACCATACTGTGATACAGTGCGTCAGCAGGCTCTCGATAGCTGAGCAGTAGAAGATCAGCAGCAGGTTGGAATTTAGTTTGTACCTCCTGAGAACGCTCAAGAAGTGTAGCCGCTGCTGAGCTTTCTTGCAGACTGCCGTGATGTTTTCTGACCAGGACATATCCGCGGAGATGAGGACACCAAGAGACCTGAAGGTATGAAACCTCTCCACACACTCACCGTTGATGTACAGGGGTGCTGGGTCTGTGCTGTGCTTCCTGAAGTCCACAAGGATCTTTCTGGTTTTCTTGGTGTTCAGAGCGAGGTTATTCTCTCAACACCAGGCTGCCAACTTAAGGACCTTCTCTCTGTAGGACGTCTCATCATCCTTAGAAATGAGTCCAACCACTGTAGTGTCGTCAGCAAACTTGACGATGAGATTGTCACTGTAGGCCGAACTGCAGTCGTAAGTGTAGAGGCAGTACAGGAGGGGGCTCAGCACACAGCCCTGTGGGGAGCCGATGCTCAGCGTACGGGTGGAGGAAAGGTGGGGGCCAAGTCTCTCATTCTGTGGTCGGTTGGTTAAAAAGTCATTTATCCAGGCACATGTGAGAGGGGGAAGGCCGTGAGTGTTCAGTTTAGTGATGAGTCTGTCGGGATTTATTGTGTTAAAGGCTGAACTGTAATCCACAAAGAGCATCCAAACGTAGCTCTGCCGCTGCTCCAGGTGGTTCAGTGCAGAGTGCAGAGCTACAGAAATGGCATCCTCTGTGGATCTGTTAGCACGATATGCAAACTGTGGGTCGAAGTCTGGGGGGAGATAGTCCTTAATGTGCTGAAGGACCAGTCTCTCAAAGCACTTCATGATTACCAGAGTGAGGGCCACTGGGCGGTAATCGTTCAGGCTGGTGGTGGGAGACTTCTTGGGCACTGAGATTATTGTGGCTGATTTTAGGCACGGCGGGATGACTGCCTGGGCCAGGGAGAGGTTGAAGATCCTGGTAAAGGTGGGGGCGAGCTGGTAGGAAGTCATGTTCATTCTGAGAAATCCACCTTTGATCCTTTGCATTTAAGAGCATTTCTTTAAGTTCTGTCTTTATTTGCTCTGTAGGATTAAACATTAAAGGCTGGTAGTATTCACTGTTGCTCAGCTGTCTCAAGGCCTCTGTATACTGGTCTCTGCCCTACATCCCCATTAATGTACTGGTCTCTGCCACTGCTCCTCATTTGTCTACTTTTTTAATTATGACGTCATCTATAAAGATACTCTCACTGCTCTAATAACAATATTGATAAATCAGTAACTGAAAACACCTTCCCTACCACAATAAAAACAGCCACTAAGCCACTAGTTTGAATGATGAAATCCATAAAGCAGGAAATAACCAAGACATCAACAACTACAGAACAATTAGCATTCTCCCCGTTATATCAAAAGTAATAGAAAAAGTGGTCATTGAGCAACTCACACAACATCTGGAGGATGAAGGCCTTTTACATCCCATGCAGTTTGGCTTTCGGGCAAATCACTCGGCCGTAACATCATGTTGCCTTCTCACAGAAACAATAAAACAAAATCTTGTTTGAGGAGTCGTAGGAGCAATATTCTTAGACCTTCGCAAGGCATTCGATACTGTCAGTCACCCAACGCTATTTTTAAAATGAACTAAATTTAAACTGTCGACAAACACTCTGGCTTGGGTTAACGCCTATCTGTCTGGTCAGACCTAATGCGTCCGTATCAGTAACACTACATCCACTATTACTGCTACTGATATCGGACTGCCACAAGGCTCTAACATCGGCTCTCTTCTGTTCTCCCTATATATAAACAACCTGCCATCTGTATGCGAGGATGTTAATATCCAGATGTATGCAGATGATACGGTCGTTTATACATGGGGAAAGGATGCTGAACAGGTAACCAATAAATAAACAGCAGCAATGGAGAAAGTCGCAATATGGCTACATAATTCATGTCACATAAAACGTAAAGAAAACAGCAATAATGTACTTTGTAAACAAATATAAACTGTCATCCTTTCCAAACATAACGTTACAAGGGGAAGTAATACAAAATGTCACTGAATATCGTTACCTGGGTGTCATTTTAGACCCAACTCTATGTTTTAAAAAACATATCAAACATATGTACCAGAGTCTCAGGTACAACATCAAAACTTTCAAATGTATTAGAAACTCGTTAACACTGGAGGATGCTCAAACTTATTTTAATGCAATGATTATCATTGAAAACCGTGGAAAGTGACGTCAAGGTACTGAAAGAAGAAAATGTGAAGAATGCTGAAAAGATAAAAACGCTGGATGCGAGGGTTGAAGATCTGGAAAGAAAAGAAAAAGAAAAGGATGTCATCATCACTGGCCTAAAGATTAGGCCAAGGAGCTACGCCAGTGCGACAAGACAAGCAGATGAACCGACCACCGAAGACACAAAATCGATTGAAGAACAGGTGATTGATTACCTGGACTCGAAAGGCATTGAAGTGAACCATCAACCACTGCCAGCTGCTGCCAAAACGCAAAGATACCAGAGATGTGAAAATTACATTTACCAACGTGAAATTTAAAGCTGAAATAATGAAACAAGGAAGAAAACTTATGGGAACGATGGTGTTTATGAACGAGAACCTGATGAAGCAGAATGCAAGTATCGCATGGAAAGCACGCCAGCTGAAGAAAGGAGGAAAAATTGTGAAAACTTGGACCAGAGGCTGCAGGATCTACATCACACCCCCAGGAGGAGAAAATGGAAAACCCGTTCTAGTCGAAAGGATGGAAGACCTGGAAAAATACGAATGAGGTACCTAAAAGTCAAGAACACTGATAAAAATCATGGATATGGAAAGAATCACTAAAAATCATCTACAACATCATCATCAACAACGGGAGAATAATCAAGTAGATGAAGTGGACCCAAACAACTTTTCACACTGGAAACAAGACACGAACTGCCATTACAACACAGAGAATGAATTCAAAGTGGAAACAAAGAAGGAAAAAGGTCTGTCACTTATTCACTGTAATTGTCGGAGTATGTATGCAAATTTTGAAGACATTAAGGATTACATCTCCACATTGTATAAGTTTGACATAATAGCACTGTCAGAAACTTGGCTGAAAGAAAAAAAAGGCAATGAGTTTATGATAAAAGGATATAACTTTGTCTATAAGAACAGATTACATAAGCCAGGAGGAGGGGTAGCACTATTCATAAAAGAAAATATTGAGATGGAGATTATAGAATCGATGAGTTTAACAGTAGAAGAAGTGAAGGAATGTATAACAGTGAAAATTACAAGTCCAGAGGGACGTAAGATATTAATCTGTTGTTTGTATCGTGCACCTGACTGTAAAATAGACATATTTAATGAGAAACTAACTAAAATGACATACCAAATCACTTAAAACAATCTATTCTTCACTCATAGCATCGCACTTAAATTACTGCTCCGAAATATGGGGTAATAACTACAAAACGTATCTTGAACCACTATTTAAATTACAAAAAAAAGCTATAAGAATTTTACATAAAGCACCACACAACGCACACACAAACAAATTATTTGAGGAGGCAAAATACCTAAAACTGCAAGAAATAATACACTACAACACACAAATACACGCATTTAGGGCTTCATCTAAAAAACTACCACATCAAATACAAAAACGTTTCACATACAATCAAAATTCCTACGACTTCAGACATAATAATATGTTCAGACCGGACAGGGTCAAATCGAATGTTGGCAAACATAGTACTGTGTATAGAGCCATGAACCTCTGGAATAGCTTTGACGCAGAGACACAACAATCCGTAAATCTGAAAGGATTTAAGGAGAAAACACGGAGGACATTTCTACACACATACAGATCTCAAGTCAACTCTTCATCGAACTCTACAGCAATGACATGGAACTCATCAACTGGTCATTGAGCGCCATTGACAAAATCTTCACGACGAGGCAACTGTTGCAGCACGAATCAGCGTGTCCAAAGGACACATACCCAAGTGGATATGCCATGGATGCACGAGGGAGAAGCCAGATGCTCTGTCTCTCCCAGTTGACAGTGGAAGATGTGGAGGACATCTATCTGCTAGGGGTCATGATCTTTGGCCTGCTAATGACGTGGGTATGTGTATGTGCATGTGCCTTTCTGATGGATCGTAAGCTGAGGCGACTTTCAGAGGATATGAAGGTACTCCGAAAAAAGAAGAACTTTTCGTTTGGAGAGTTGGAGGAACGTAAACAACGACTGGAAAAGAAAGCTCGAGGAGATACGAAAAACAGTGAGGAGGAGTAACAACAGGAACAATGACTGCAGATGAGAACGCATCAAATAAAAAAAGACAAAAAAAAAAAAAAAAAAAAAACTTAATGATGAAATTATGAAGAAGATGAGAATGTTTGACAAGGGAAGAAACGAGGTTTGATGTAAAACTATCTGTGTTCAAATCAGGGGACGGATCTGGATAAGCATAATGCTTTTTTACGTCGCCCTTTCCGGCATGCAAAAGGACAAAAAACAAAAAACAAAAAAAAAAAACAATGATGTGATTCTGCTCTGAATGTCAAAATGAATTTCTGTGATTGCAACCATGTCGGAAATGAACTGAATAAATAAAAAATTATGTCTCGGTTTTATTATTGTATAACGTGCTTGTCCCAGGTGAGTAAAGCCGCTTTGAGGCTGTTGGAAACTTTGCACAAACAATCGCTCAAAATCCTCAACCGTAAACCATTACAACACCATCACTGTTTAGTCTTTCAAAAATATAGACTGTTAAATTTTGATAACATTCAAAGATTTGCATTAATACGATTGGCCTATAGAATCTTAAATAACTCTGCACCAGCACCTCTGAAGAACTTTATAAAGTTCACTTCTGCTGTGACAACTAGAACCATATAAACACAGCCCCAGCCACCCACAAAATATATATAAATTTATCCTTTATCCTGATCCTCTATCTATCCTTTATCCTGTTTTATCCTTTATACCTGTCATTATTATTGTTACTGTTACTGGCTTGTTTTTTCTGTTCTGCACACTGAATACTGAGTCAAATTCTCTGTGTTGTTTTTTAAAACTGGACTTGGCAAAATAAACTTTTCTGATTCTGATTCTGAAGATCCTCCACCAGGGGGCAGTGTACCATACCCAGATGTAAAACTTCATTAGCACAATCATACTTCTCATATAAAACAATAAAGAATGGAACGATTTCACAACAGACCTGAAAAGTCAAACTGACAATTTTCTGTTCACTGCAGAACTTAAAAAGTGTCTGTGGAACAATCAAAGCTGCTCACACAGACACTGAGGTGGACACTATGTTTGAACCACGTGACAACTTACGTAATGTGTATATATTCATGAACAAGTTTGCGGACATGTTTAGCTCCACCTCTCTCTCCTGCGTGTGTGAATGTGTCACACACGTCACTCGGTCATTATACGGGGTGGATTAAAGAATGAATAAAGGATTGTTTTATCTCGTTATTCTCACATTATGAAAAAGTTTAAAAATAGCAGGAATTAGTGCTGGTCTCGAACGGTCTTGAGGGAAAATCTCGAATTGAAGACAAGATCGAGTCAAAATAATTCCGAGTCCGACACCTTTAAAATTTGGTCTCAAGACCGAACTCGACTACTATAACACTATCCAGGTGTGTTGCTGTAAATGAGAGGTGTGGATGTAATGTACAGGTGTGATACTGTTCATGTCTGTGCGTGTGTCAGTGAGAGTGCATATTCTGAGTGATTGTTCTTGTACAGTTTTTACCATTGTAATTTATTGAATGTTATTGTATGTTTTATACAGGTAACCAGGGACGACAGATGGAATAAACTAGCTGTTTAACTATACTCTGGTGTAGAACATCTCTGTCTTTTATGATTTTAATGTCTCTATGCATTTGTCCCTTCAAATAAAGACTAAACTATTATTAGTTGAAAACCATTTCAGTGCCTCATTTTCTTCTTTTAACAGGTTACATTCTCTTTTTGTCTTTGAGGCAAAAAATGTGTCTATTTCAAATGTTACTTTTCTGTAAAACGTGTTCAAAGTAGGATGGAATGTGGTAGGAATGAAGGTGGAATTGGGCTTAAATAATGTTTGTGTAGATTCTGTCTGAATCTGAGAGTGAGAGGCAGCTTGATTGGGGTTAGTGTTGTACCAAACTTTCAGCTGGAGATTGTGATGGAAATTGTCATGGCAAATTTTATATTCATCATCATATCCTCAAATGTATGTTCATGTGTACAATTTGTCATGTTTTAATACATGACGACTCCATTAATCTTTACACTTTTGAACAGCTGAATCATGATTAAACAGTACAGATCGTATTATTCTCAGTGCAGCACAGTCTCTGCCAAGGACATACACTGACGTACACACTTATCAAGACAGATAAAGACTGGAGCCAAACCTTCTCATAACATCTTCATCATCCTCCAACATTGCCACTATGGGCATCTGACTCCCTCCCTTTTGTCTCTCACTGTTGGGACCTTTTCTTATCTGTATAAAAAGCTTAAGCTTTGAAACTGTTGGGGCGGGGCGCGGCACTTCCTTTGGACGTCCGCCTGGACGGACGCTAATTTTGTTTCACTTTGTTCCACTTTGTATTCTTTTATTTAGTTTAGAATAAAATCATTTTTTATTAAATCATCAATGCTTCTCCTGGATTCTATCATTCAACCAGAGCAATGAATCATGTCTCAAATGAGGTCAACCGTAAATTCTGCCGTAACAATTGGCGATCACGAACAGGACCATCTTCTGTCCACCCCTCGGACAGAGACTGGAGCACGAACCATCGGTTGAACCTCAAACACCAATTCGGACTAAGGTAAAGCTGCCTTTATAAATATATATATATATGTAAATTTTCATTTACATATATATATATTCGCTCTGTGTTGATTTTTTTTTGAACCAGTCAAGCATTGTATTGATTTTCAGCTTTGAGCTTTGATTTTGATCCTCAGCTGTTCTGTGTTTTGACGCAGTGAATAGCCATGAGAAAGGCTCAAATGGTTGAGGTTCTGTGCTTTTTAATGCTGTAGGTTCTCTCTGGTTTTCTTCGGGCTCGGATATTTTGTTTAGGTCATTATTTACTTTGGTTTTGTTCGGACTCCCACAGCCTGTGAGGTCCTGACCATAGATAGACGGGCAACCAAAGTTTCCAAAACATCCCAGCGGTGTCATGATCTGAGTTCACCTCTGTACCGAAAGCAAAATAGATTAAAACCCCGAACCTAACCTAAATTGTGTTTCTGTGAATCAAACAGATGAACAACCCAATAAACAAATAATATATGCATACGCATATACAATCTTGGTATGATGTGAACTCAGATCATGCTTTCAGGCGAGTTTTACTTTTTTTTATCTTTGTTTTTATTTTGTTTAAACGTGGAATCAGATTTCTCCCTTTGGCTTGGCTTTAATGCTTTCATTTGACGAGTGTCAGCTTTTGAGAAAGGGAGAGAAATACAGAGAGCCAAACACACACACACGTCGCTGCTGTGTTTTTCTTTTTTTTTGGACGTGTGGCCACACACACACACACACACACACACACACACACACACACACACACACACGTACAGAGAGAGAGAAAGGGACAGAGAGAGAGCACACACACAGGCACGCGCACGGGCGCACGCACACGCACAGAGAGCCACACCCAACAGAGAGAGAGAGAGAGGTGGCGCCCCTCACTGGCCAGTTTAGTGCACTACACACTTGTGACACAACATTGTGATTTCTCACTTCTCCCCTGCCGATAGAATAGTGCCATTACACACAGACACTATTTTTATTTTTATTTTAAATTTTATTTTGATTTCATGTTTGATGGGCAACACACACACACACACACAGATGAATACAGTATTTCATTTTATTTTATTTTAATATTACTGTTACCATCATTATCATTTTTTATTATTTAAATTGTTAGTTTCTGTTGGCTTTGTGGTTGTCCCCTGAAGAAACGACATCTTCAATGAAAGAATGAAATCACCTTCAACTCTTACGCTAATGGAATGTCAACATCATTCAAAGGACCAAGCATCAGAAGGAAATGGACAATCAAAGGTGTGTGACCTTTCAGGACTCAAGGACTCAACTCCCATTCAGCAAAGCAATGCTGAAATAACTCGCTCAGTCCCAAGTCAACTCTTCATCGTCTATGAATGGGCCGCATGCCAATGCTGGATTAACACATCCTGCCCCATCATCAAAGACTGAGAACCTGTGGGCGTCGGAGTGGTTGGACACTCCCCCACCAATGAGTTGCGAGTTAAATGCCACGACTACTGCCTGAATGATGGGCAGCAACTGCAGACTGGTCACACGTCTGCTGGAAATCTTCACCAAAAAGACACTGTTTCAAAAGCCACAAGGATACCAAGCAACAAGAAGTCCACCACAGCCTTTGGTGGTAGAGCTAAATCACTTTAGCCTTGAACTTTGGCATGGAGGGGGACAACTAGCAAATAGCCAACAAGCTTCTCCTTCGCACAATACTAACCCCTCTATCTTCTGACTGTGCACTAGATTATTTTGTTTTCATTTATTCTCTCACACGCAGACAGACCAGACATACAGTCACACACCCACATTCACAACTATGAACTTCACACAGAACCCTTCTGTTTGCCACATGAGATCAAGTGTGCCCATCATTTATCTTTGCTTTTATTCATTATGTTGCTCATTTATTTACACTGCTTTGGCCTTTATGAGAAAACAACAAACAAAGGGGAAGAAAATAGTGTTACTGATAAGGTTGTTTTTGTTTACATTTCTTTCATTTATTTTCTTGATTGAGGGGAGGCCCCCCACAATGCAAGATATGGTTACATCTGCTGAAGACAGAGCCCTCTGTTGCCTCAGCTTTAGGAGCTGAAGTTTTAATTTTTATTGGCCATGATTTTTTTTGAGCTCACACGTTTTTCTCCTTTGTTATTTCTGAACGATTCTTCTTTTTCTCTTTTGTTTTTACTCAATTTCAGGAAAATTGAGACAGAGATTGAGGACTGCAGCCTCAACAAGTTTAAATTTTGACATTTTTTTGACCGATACCCTCGTAAACAATCTGTACCTTACCCTTTTTGAAGCTGCTTGCGACAGACAGCCTAGTTCAACATTCATTGTTTTCATTTTGCGCGCTTCCCCCTTACCGCGTCGGACTGTCTGGCCGGCCCAAAGCCACTCGACAGCAGGGGGGGGGTACCAAATTTTTCCTGAGAAAAATGTCCCATTAGTTGCTATGAGTACATAGGCAATTACTTTTCAAACAAGAAGTCCTGGTTTAATGTGCAGAAAAAGGATAAACCTTGCTAGGGAAAGCGCTCTTCGGGGGATAGTGGTCCACCTGATTTGATACATGCTTGGTAACCGAAGACCGTTCTGAACAAATTTCTACGTTCCCTTAGAGTGAGGGTTAAGAGAGGTTGCGTGCTCCCGTTCAATGTTGAGTGATATTAGAGGTGCCCAGAAAGTTCTGACAGTTGAGTTTCCCTCAGGTTGCAGACCGAGGTTGAGTAGACTGCCGATTCAGAGGTTTTTTTCTTAGACTTCTGGAGTTTATGGTGGTTGAGTTATTCCCAAACTCTTATTCTTCAAGAGTGGCGGTTGAGTAGACTGCCGATTCAGAGGTTTTTTTCTTAGACTTCTGGAGTTTATGGTGGTTGAGTTATTCCCAAACTCTTATTTTTCAAGAGCGGTGGTTGAGTTTCCTGCTGATTCAGAGATTCTTTTTTACATTTCTGGAGATGGACAGCGGTTGAGTTTCCCCCGCGGACCGGGGTTGAGTTTGGTTATTGTGCATGGCCGTGCGATTGCTGCCTGATCAGCAGCTAGTAGACTGTCAGTACTGCAAGGGACAATACTCTAAGTGTAGACTCCGCCAAGGCGGAAGTAAAAAGGAGCGTACCTCTTAGTAATCAGACGATACCAGTAAAAAGCAATTAATTAACACTAAAAGGTTGCCAAGCATGAGGGGGCAATAAGAGCTCATTGACCCCGAGAGAGGAGGTGGACTGGCTATCGCCATTGGTGGGTTAGATGAGACCTATATTCTACTTAGACACTATGCAGCAAAACCTTGTGAATGCATGGACGTGAAAATTGAGGCATGAACGTGTGCGGTGCATGAGTGACTGAATGATGACACGTTACGTATGCCTGAGAGAACCGCGTTGTGAGTGCGAATGTGCCGTGGACGTGTCATTGAGTGATTGACCGATGAATGGCTGTTTGACCACACATGTTCCTCTGTTTCACCTTCTTTTCCTCCTGGGTTTTGATGCACTTGATCTTCTCCCTGTTTTTGCCAATTATGTAGTGGGGTGTTCAGAAAACACTGCTGCTTGTTAAAAGAACTATGGTTTTAGGCCTTGGGCCTTCTAAAAAGTTTACCAGGTTTTAAAGGGTTTTTTCTGGGTGTTTAAAAACACCAAACGACATTTTTTATATATGATACCACTTTCAGTGGAATGACTGGCTTTGACCTTGACTGACCTTACATGTTCAGTGTCCATGTTTTTTTGTTGTTATATGTGTATACTCGTTGTGGTGTGCACTTGTCTATGTCTTCGTCTTAGTTGTTGTTATTATGTAGCTTTTTCCAAAATACAGGTCGCTGTAAGGAGACGAATCAGATCCAACTAAAGAAAAGAGATATTTTAAATTATCCAGTTAAGTCTTAATGGTTTCCTCTCTTTCTGTTTCTGAGTGTTTCCTAACAGAATGCCACCGCCTTCTCGACTCCGATCCTTCCTCCAGCCGCCATGCCTGGTCACTGCTTGTTATGATGAAGGATGAGAATTAAAGGGAAGTATTGTCCATAACTGTAACTGGGAAACAAAGGGGAAATAGATTGAAATAGACACGTGACAATATGACATATTGTGGATGTTCTAACATAATATCTATTCCAGAGACTACAGCGACTTCCAATCCAACTGCGAAAGTGGGGACAGATCTTCAAATTTCCAAAAGGAGCGTACAGTTGACCCTGGCTTTGACCTTTATGGCTGAGGAGAAGGAGGTCGAGGAGGTTGGAGGGCACAAAGGCAGGCGGACACAAGAGAGAGGAAAACGGAGACACATCCAAAATGATCAGATAAGTGATTTTCCAATGATATTTATCATATGGTTTTAAGAATCCAAATGTATTCTTATGTAAAAAAAGGGAAGGGAGGGGCCAACGTCCCTCTGATTTTTTATTTATATTTTATCATAGGAAAATATACACCAAACCCTCCAACTATTTTCTTCTTGTTCCACCAGCACTTAGCGTGCAAGACCATAAAACACCTTCACTGGGTTTAGACACTTTTAAGGGAAAAATTAAGTGTTCTCAACATTGGGTTGGTGGCCCAATCTGGGTCGCCTGAGATTTAAAAAAGGGTCCTCCTGAAATTCTTGATAATTGATTGAAATAAGTTTAAAGTTGAGTAACTTCCAAGCATTTAAGGAAGCTCTCCAAACCGTGCTGGGGCTCGTCACCCCTACGAATGGGATAAATACAGAGAGCAAAAGACAATTTGATTGTTCGACTCAACTTAACTTTAATTCTGTCTAACCTTAAAGGGCCAATAATCTCGCTAAACTCTGGTTCAGACACAGAATAGGAGACACTTTTGCCACCAATTGACCTTCAAAATTAAGTAAATTACATCTCAAATAATAATTATGAGGGAAAATAATGAAATAAATGAACTGACAAATTCAGCTCTATAAAAGAATTGCTATGTAATTAGGTGTGGAGTGTTAACATTATTCAGAATAAATAAAGGATAGAATAAGATTTCTCCTTCACAAATAAGAGATAGCAAAGAAAATGAAACAAACAATTTAAATAAATAAATAACATTATTTATTTATTTGGTTAAACTCATTTAGCTTTCTCACATCTCCATGTCTCCCAATTGTATGTATTCATCTTGAGAAGACATGTAATCACACTCCACACTTCTCCGTCTGACTTGCATGTCCTTCTCCGTCCGACTTGCATGTCCTTGTAAACAGTGGTTCTCAAATTGTTGCTTCTCACCAGGTAAGTAGATGTACCACAGATAATCACTGCAACTCCAGCTATGCTTCTTCTTACTCCAGGAAAAGAAAATCGAATTAATACTTCCTGCTTTTCTTTCAGCCTCATATTTTCCCACTCGCGTGCGAATGGGCTACAGAGCTAGCATGGCTAAAAGCTCACTAACCCACACCTAACCATTGTGTGATTGTGCAGCAGCACCTTTTAGGATCTGAAAAGCTCTCAGATCCTGACCTCTGACCTGTCTCTGCCTTCCTGGCCATACTAACTATTCATTTAGTTAGTTAACTAAACCTAACACCCCTAAACTTTTATTCTATTCTATTCTATTCTATTCTATTCTATTTTATTTTTTATTTTATTTTATTTTATTTTATTTTATTTTATTTTATTTTTTATTTTATTTTATTTTATTTTATTTTATTTTATTTTATTTTGGGTGAGTGTTTTTCCCCCCCACCCCCTTTTTTTTCTGTCCAGGTACCAGCTAAAGCCTACCAGGTACCAGGTACCAGCTAAAGCCTCAGTAGTGGGATCGCGCATGTGTTCAGGTACCAGCCAATCCCAAGAGTTTTGTTTTGGTGTTTTTCCCCCTCTTCTGTTCAGGTACCTTCCGATCCCAAGAGAGGTTGCCAGGTGTGTGGAGACTACCCTTCCTCAGACAACAACCAATCATCTACAACGCCAACCGGAACGACCCACACGGCAGTGAAGGTCGCGGAGCAGGCAACATGGATCCAAGATGATTGCCGACACCAGCTGATGCTGAGACGGAGGCTGACCGAACAATGAAGGGGGAACCGACAAGGCCACTGAGACACACACACAAGAAAACTCTCTAGAACAAGGGCCTAGCTTTGTTTATAAGCCACACCAAATGCTCATAGCTAGGTTGAGGGAGGACAAGCTCAAACCTAGCTGCAGGAATACAGTCATAAACCCTTCTGCTACGATTGAGGAAAATACTCAAGGTTCTTCACTCATGATGCTATTGGTTACCCCAGTTACCACTGAACTCAGCCGATGAAGACGAGTGATGTCCTTGATGCAAATGATGATTTTTGCTTATCTAGATGCAATAAAGGATGATTTTTGATGATTCATGATATATCTGTGCCTCACAAAAGTTAACCCTGACAGACAGCAAAGGTGGAATATAATAATTTTGTTTCTTGATTTGGTCGTTGAGGCGACCAAAAGTGGGGAATGTCATGGCAAATTTTATATTCATCATCATATCCTCAAATGTATGTTCATGTGTACAATTTGTCATGTTTTAATACATGACGACTCCATTAATCTTTACACTTTTGAACAGCTGAATCATGATTAAACAGTACAGATCGTATTATTCTCAGTGCAGCACAGTCTCTGCCAAGGACATACACTGACGTACACACTTATCAAGACAGATAAAGACTGGAGCCAAACCTTCTCATAACATCTTCATCATCCTCCAACATTGCCACTATGGGCATCTGACTCCCTCCCTTTTGTCTCTCACTGTTGGGACCTTTTCTTATCTGTATAAAAAGCTTAAGCTTTGAAACTGTTGGGGCGGGGCGCGGCACTTCCTTTGGACGTCCGCCTGGACGGACGCTAATTTTGTTTCACTTTGTTCCACTTTGTATTCTTTTATTTAGTTTAGAATAAAATCATTTTTTATTAAATCATCAATGCTTCTCCTGGATTCTATCATTCAACCAGAGCAATGAATCATGTCTCAAATGAGGTCAACCGTAAATTCTGCCGTAACAAAATGAAACAAGTTTATCTTGGTTTGAAATTCTTTGGTTGTGTTTGTGGAGGCAAAAGTTAGACTTTTAGACAGCACAGAGACATGACTGGGTGTGAGTGGAACACCTGATATGTTAATCACCTGTTCATTCTGGTTTTGCTCCTGGTTTATCTGCCATGACTTTGAGAAATGTACTTCTCTCTTTTTTTGTAGCTTTTCTTTTACAGCTTTTCTGAGCTCTAATTTAATACATGTTTAGAAAATCTCTATGTATCAATCCTGTATAATGCATTTTTCATGTTCTTAAACATCACTGAATGAACAGCTCTACAGATTTTAATTGTAAATGTGTAACATTTCACTTGGTCATGTGACCTGTTGAAAATCTTTAAAGGATTCTGCATTTTAATTCCAGTTTAAGTGTGCACATCATATTTAGACTAGTTTTTAGGGTCTTTTCTCAGAAAAAAAAAAAAAATCCAAATTTGTTCAAGTCTTATGCCTTATTATTACCTTAAGTCCAATTTTGGGAATTTGCAACTTTTTTCTCATTTTTTTTCTCATTTTCATACACAAAGACAGGGGATGTAGCTCAGTGGTAGAGCTCATGCTTCGCATGTATGAGGCCCCAGGTTCAATCCCTGGCATCTCCAAGTATCAATAACTCAAGCATTGTGAATTTGTATACCTTCTTTCTAAATTGGGTGTTTGCCACTTTTACTCATTTTTCATGCCCTTCTGCATTTTATTTCCAGTTTAAGTGTGCACATCATATTTAGACTAGTTTTTAGAGTCTTTTGATAGCCTTTTCTCAGACAAAAAAAAAAAAAAAACAAAATTTTTTCAAGTCTTATACCTTTACTTCCGATTTTGGGCATTTACAACTTTTTTCTCATTTTTTTTCCTCATTTTTAATCAAGCCACTTCACTCATTTTTAATTCCCTTCTGCATTTTAATTCCAGTTTAAGTGTGCACATCATATTTAGACTATTTTTTTAGAGTCTTTTGATAGCCTTTTCTCAGAAAAAAAAAAAAAATCCAAATTTGTTCAAGTCTTATGCCTTATTATTACCTTAAGTCCAATTTTGTGCATTTGCAACTTAAGTCACATTTTTTTATTTTATTTTTTTTTTTTTTCTCATTTTTTGTGAACATAATTGGGGATGTAGCTCAGTGGTAGAGCGCATGCTTAGCATGTATGAGGCCCCAGGTTCAATCCCTGGCATCTCCAAGGAACAAAAACTCATGGATTGTGAAGTTCCATACCTTCTTTCTGAAATGGGTGTTTGCCACATTTTTCTCATTTTTCATGCCCTTCTGCATTTTAATCCCAGTTTAAGTGTGCACATCATATTTAGACTAGTTTTTAGGGTCTTTTCTCAGAAAAAAAAAAAAAAATCCAAATTTGTTCAAGTCTTATGCCTTATTATTACCTTAAGTCCAATTTTGGGAATTTGCAACTTTTTTCTCATTTTTTTTCTCATTTTCATACACAAAGACAGGGGATGTAGCTCAGTGGTAGAGCTCATGCTTCGCATGTATGAGGCCCCAGGTTCAATCCCTGGCATCTCCAAGTATCAATAACTCAAGCATTGTGAATTTGTATGCCTTCTTTCTAAATTGGGTGTTTGCCACTTTTACTCATTTTTCATGCCCTTCTGCATTTTATTTCCAGTTTAAGTGTGCACATCATATTTAGACTAGTTTTTAGAGTCTTTTGATAGCCTTTTCTCAAAAAAAAAAAAAAAAAAAACAAAATTTTTTCAAGTCTTATACCTTTACTTCCGATTTTGGGCATTTACAACTTTTTTCTCATTTTTTTTCCTCATTTTTAATCAAGCCACTTTACTCATTTTTAATTCCCTTCTGCATTTTAATTCCAGTTTAAGTGTGCACATCATATTTAGACTAGTTTTTAGAGTCTTTTGATAGCCTTTTCTCAGAAAAAAAAAAAAATCCAAATTTGTTCAAGTCTTATGCCTTATTATCACCTTAAGTCCAATTTTGTGCATTTGCAACTTAAGTCACATTTTTTTATTTTATTTTATTTTTTTTCTCATTTTTTGTGAACATAATTGGGGATGTAGCTCAGTGGTAGAGCGCATGCTTAGCATGTATGAGGCCCCAGATTCAATCCCTGGCATCTCCAAGGAACAAAAACTCATGGATTGTGAAGTTCCATACCTTCTTTCTGAAATGGGTGTTTGTCACATTTTTCTCATTTTTCATGCCCTTCTGAATTTTAATTCCAGTTTAAGTGTGCACATCATATTTAGACTAGTTTTTAGGGTCTTTTCTCAGAAAAAAAAAAAAATCCAAATTTGTTCAAGTCTTATGCCTTATTATTACCTTAAGTCCAATTTTGGGAATTTGCAACTTTTTTCTCATTTTTTTTCTCATTTTCATACACAAAGACAGGGGATGTAGCTCAGTGGTAGAGCTCATGCTTTGCATGTATGAGGCCCCAGGTTCAATCCCTGGCATCTCCAAGTATCAATGAATCAAGCATTGTGAATTTGTATGCCTTCTTTCTAAATTGGGTGTTTGCCACTTTTACTCATTTTTCATGCCCTTCTGCATTTTATTTCCAGTTTAAATGTGCACATCATATTTAGACTAGTTTTTAGAGTCTTTTGATAGCCTTTTCTCAGAAAAAAAAAAAAAAAAAAAACAAAATTTTTTCAAGTCTTATACCTTTACTTCCGATTTTGGGCATTTACAACTTTTTTCTCATTTTTTTTCCCTCATTTTTAATCAAGCCACTTCACTCATTTTTAATTCCCTTCTGCATTTTAATTCCAGTTTAAGTGTGCACATCATATTTAGACTATTTTTTTAGAGTCTTTTGATAGCCTTTTCTCAGAAAAAAAAAAAAAATCCAAATTTGTTCAAGTCTTATGCCTTATTATTACCTTAAGTCCAATTTTGTGCATTTGCAACTTAAGTCACATTTTTTTATTTTATTTTTTTTTTTTTCTCATTTTTTGTGAATATAATTGGGGATGTAGCTCAGTGGTAGAGCGCATGCTTAGCATGTATGAGGCCCCAGGTTCAATCCCTGGCATCTCCAAGGAACAAAAACTCATGGATTGTGAAGTTCCATACCTTCTTTCTGAAATGGGTGTTTGTCACATTTTTCTCATTTTTCATGCCCTTCTGCATTTTAATCCCAGTTTAAGTGTGCACATCATATTTAGACTAGTTTTTAGGGTCTTTTCTCAGAAAAAAAAAAAAAAATCCAAATTTGTTCAAGTCTTATGCCTTATTATTACCTTAAGTCCAATTTTGGGAATTTGCAACTTTTTTCTCATTTTTTTTCTCATTTTCACACACAAAGACAGGGGATGTAGCTCAGTGGTAGAGCGCATGCTTAGCATGTATGAGGCCCCAGGTTCAATCCCTGGCATCTCCAAGGAACAAAAACTCATGGATTGTGAAGTTCCATACCTTCTTTCTGAAATGGGTGTTTGTCACATTTTTCTCATTTTTCATGCCCTTCTGCATTTTAATCCCAGTTTAAGTGTGCACATCATATTTAGACTAGT
The DNA here is from genome assembly GCF_900634775.1 of Gouania willdenowi. Classification (NCBI taxonomy): domain Eukaryota; kingdom Metazoa; phylum Chordata; class Actinopteri; order Blenniiformes; family Gobiesocidae; genus Gouania; species Gouania willdenowi. The sequence goes on from NW_021145252.1 coordinate 85,127, forward strand.
TTTTAGGGTCTTTTCTCAGAAAAAAAAAAAAAAATCCAAATTTGTTCAAGTCTTATGCCTTATTATTACCTTAAGTCCAATTTTGGGAATTTGCAAATTTTTTCTCATTTTTTTTCTCATTTTCATACACAAAGACAGGGGATGTAGCTCAGTGGTAGAGCTCATGCTTCGCATGTATGAGGCCCCAGGTTCAATCCCTGGCATCTCCAAGTATCAATAAATCAAGCATTGTGAATTTGTATGCCTTCTTTCTAAATTGGGTGTTTGCCACTTTTACTCATTTTTCATGCCCTTCTGCATTTTATTTCCAGTTTAAGTGTGCACATCATATTTAGACTAGTTTTTAGAGTCTTTTGATAGCCTTTTCTCAGACAAAAAACAAAAAAAAACAAAATTTTTTCAAGTCTTATACCTTTACTTCCGATTTTGGGCATTTACAACTTTTTTCTCATTTTTTTTCCTCATTTTTAATCAAGCCACTTCACTCATTTTTAATTCCCTTCTGCATTTTAATTCCAGTTTAAGTGTGCACATCATATTTAGACTATTTTTTTAGAGTCTTTTGATAGCCTTTTCTCAGAAAAAAAAAAAAAATCCAAATTTGTTCAAGTCTTATGCCTTATTATTACCTTAAGTCCAATTTGTGCATTTGCAACTTAAGTCACATTTTTTTATTTTATTTTTTTTTTTTCTCATTTTTTGTGAACATAATTGGGGATGTAGCTCAGTGGTAGAGCGCATGCTTAGCATGTATGAGGCCCCAGGTTCAATCCCTGGCATCTCCAAGGAACAAAAACTCATGGATTGTGAAGTTCCATACCTTCTTTCTGAAATGGGTGTTTGCCACATTTTTCTCATTTTTCATGCCCTTCTGCATTTTAATCCCAGTTTAAGTGTGCACATCATATTTAGACTAGTTTTTAGGGTCTTTTCTCAGAAAAAAAAAAAAAAAATCCAAATTTGTTCAAGTCTTATGCCTTATTATTACCTTAAGTCCAATTTTGGGAATTTGCAACTTTTTTCTCATTTTTTTTCTCATTTTCATACACAAAGACAGGGGATGTAGCTCAGTGGTAGAGCTCATGCTTCGCATGTATGAGGCCCCAGGTTCAATCCCTGGCATCTCCAAGTATCAATAACTCAAGCATTGTGAATTTGTATACCTTCTTTCTAAATTGGGTGTTTGCCACTTTTACTCATTTTTCATGCCCTTCTGCATTTTATTTCCAGTTTAAGTGTGCACATCACATTTAGACTAGTTTTTAGAGTCTTTTGATAGCCTTTTCTCAGACAAAAAAAAAAAAAAACAAAATTTTTTCAAGTCTTATACCTTTACTTCCGATTTTGGGCATTTACAACTTTTTTCTCATTTTTTTTCCTCATTTTTAATCAAGCCACTTCACTCATTTTTAATTCCCTTCTGCATTTTAATTCCAGTTTAAGTGTGCACATCATATTTAGACTATTTTTTTAGAGTCTTTTGATAGCCTTTTCTCAGAAAAAAAAAAAAAATCCAAATTTGTTCAAGTCTTATGCCTTATTATTACCTTAAGTCCAATTTTGTGCATTTGCAACTTAAGTCACATTTTTTTATTTTATTTTTTTTTTTTCTCATTTTTTTGTGAACATAATTGGGGATGTAGCTCAGTGGTAGAGCGCATGCTTAGCATGTATGAGGCCCCAGGTTCAATCCCTGGCATCTCCAAGGAACAAAAACTCATGGATTGTGAAGTTCCATACCTTCTTTCTGAAATGGGTGTTTGCCACATTTTTCTCATTTTTCATGCCCTTCTGCATTTTAATCCCAGTTTAAGTGTGCACATCATATTTAGACTAGTTTTTAGGGTCTTTTCTCAGAAAAAAAAAAAAAATCCAAATTTGTTCAAGTCTTATGCCTTATTATTACCTTAAGTCCAATTTTGGGAATTTGCAACTTTTTTCTCATTTTTTTTCTCATTTTCATACACAAAGACAGGGGATGTAGCTCAGTGGTAGAGCTCATGCTTCGCATGTATGAGGCCCCAGGTTCAATCGCTGGCATCTCCAAGTATCAATAACTCAAGCATTGTGAATTTGTATGCCTTCTTTCTAAATTGGGTGTTTGCCACTTTTACTCATTTTTCATGCCCTTCTGCATTTTATTTCCAGTTTAAGTGTGCACATCATATTTAGACTAGTTTTTAGAGTCTTTTGATAGCCTTTTCTCAGACAAAAAAAAAAAAAAAACAAAATTTTTTCAAGTCTTATACCTTTACTTCCGATTTTGGGCATTTACAACTTTTTTCTCATTTTTTTTTCCTCATTTTTAATCAAGCCACTTTACTCATTTTTAATTCCCTTCTGCATTTTAATTCCAGTTTAAGTGTGCACATCATATTTAGACTATTTTTTTAGAGTCTTTTGATAGCCTTTTCTCAGAAAAAAAAAAAAATCAAAATTTGTTCAAGTCTTATGCCTTATTATCACCTTAAGTCCAATTTTGTGCATTTGCAACTTAAGTCACATTTTTTTATTTTATTTTATTTTTTTCTCATTTTTTGTGAACATAATTGGGGATGTAGCTCAGTGGTAGAGCGCATGCTTAGCATGTATGAGGCCCCAGGTTCAATCCCTGGCATCTCCAAGGAACAAAAACTCATGGATTGTGAAGTTCCATACCTTCTTTCTGAAATGGGTGTTTGTCACATTTTTCTCATTTTTCATGCCCTTCTGAATTTTAATTCCAGTTTAAGTGTGCACATCATATTTAGACTAGTTTTTAGGGTCTTTTCTCAGAAAAAAAAAAAAAAATCCAAATTTGTTCAAGTCTTATGCCTTATTATTACCTTAAGTCCAATTTTGGGAATTTGCAACTTTTTTCTCATTTTTTTTCTCATTTTCATACACAAAGACAGGGGATGTAGCTCAGTGGTAGAGCTCATGCTTCGCATGTATGAGGCCCCAGGTTCAATCCCTGGCATCTCCAAGTATCAATAACGCAAGCATTGTGAATTTGTATGCCTTCTTTCTAAATTGGGTGTTTGCCACTTTTACTCATTTTTCATGCCCTTCTGCATTTTATTTCCAGTTTAAGTGTGCACATCATATTTAGACTATTTTTTTAGAGTCTTTTGATAGCCTTTTCTCAGAAAAAAAAAAAAAAATCCAAATTTGTTCAAGTCTTATGCCTTATTATTACCTTAAGTCCAATTTTGTGCATTTGCAACTTAAGTCACATTTTTTTATTTTATTTTTTTTTTTTTCTCATTTTTTGTGAACATAATTGGGGATGTAGCTCAGTGGTAGAGCGCATGCTTAGCATGTATGAGGCCCCAGGTTCAATCCCTGGCATCTCCAAGGAACAAAAACTCATGGATTGTGAAGTTCCATACCTTCTTTCTAAATTGGGTGTTTGCCACTTTTACTCATTTTTCATGCCCTTCTGCATTTTATTTCCAGTTTAAGTGTGCACATCATATTTAGACTAGTTTTTAGAGTCTTTTGATAGCCTTTTCTCAGAAAAAAAAAAAAAAAAAACAAAATTTTTTCAAGTCTTATACCTTTACTTCCGATTTTGGGCATTTACAACTTTTTTCTCATTTTTTTTCCTCATTTTTAATCAAGCCACTTTACTCATTTTTAATTCCCTTCTGCATTTTAATTCCAGTTTAAGTGTGCACATCATATTTAGACTATTTTTTTAGAGTCTTTTGATAGCCTTTTCTCAGAAAAAAAAAAAAATCAAAATTTGTTCAAGTCTTATGCCTTATTATCACCTTAAGTCCAATTTTGTGCATTTGCAACTTAAGTCACATTTTTTTATTTTATTTTATTTTTTTTCTCATTTTTTGTGAACATAATTGGGGATGTAGCTCAGTGGTAGAGCGCATGCTTAGCATGTATGAGGCCCCAGGTTCAATCCCTGGCATCTCCAAGGAACAAAAACTCATGGATTGTGAAGTTCCATACCTTCTTTCTGAAATGGGTGTTTGTCACATTTTTCTCATTTTTCATGCCCTTCTGAATTTTAATTCCAGTTTAAGTGTGCACATCATATTTAGACTAGTTTTTAGGGTCTTTTCTCAGAAAAAAAAAAAAAATCCAAATTTGTTCAAGTCTTATGCCTTATTATTACCTTAAGTCCAATTTTGGGAATTTGCAACTTTTTTCTCATTTTTTTTCTCATTTTCATACACAAAGACAGGGGATGTAGCTCAGTGGTAGAGCTCATGCTTCGCATGTATGAGGCCCCAGGTTCAATCCCTGGCATCTCCAAGTATCAATAACGCAAGCATTGTGAATTTGTATGCCTTCTTTCTAAATTGGGTGTTTGCCACTTTTACTCATTTTTCATGCCCTTCTGCATTTTATTTCCAGTTTAAGTGTGCACATCATATTTAGACTATTTTTTTAGAGTCTTTTGATAGCCTTTTCTCAGAAAAAAAAAAAAAATCCAAATTTGTTCAAGTCTTATGCCTTATTATTACCTTAAGTCCAATTTTGTGCATTTGCAACTTAAGTCACATTTTTTATTTTATTTTTTTTTTTTTCTCATTTTTTGTGAACATAATTGGGGATGTAGCTCAGTGGTAGAGCGCATGCTTAGCATGTATGAGGCCCCAGGTTCAATCCCTGGCATCTCCAAGGAACAAAAACTCATGGATTGTGAAGTTCCATACCTTCTTTCTGAAATGGGTGTTTGCCACATTTTTCTCATTTTTCATGCCCTTCTGCATTTTAATCCCAGTTTAAGTGTGCACATCATATTTAGACTAGTTTTTAGGGTCTTTTCTCAGAAAAAAAAAAAAATCCAAATTTGTTCAAGTCTTATGCCTTATTATTACCTAAAGTCCAATTTTGGGCATTTGCAACTTAATTCACATTTTTTTTTTTCTCATTTTTTGTAAAGCCAACAGGGGATTTAGCTCAGTGGTAGAGTGCATGCTTAGCATGTATGAGGCCCCAAGTTCAATCCCTGGCATCTCAATGGAACAAAAACTCATGGATTGTCACATTCTATGGCTTCTTTCTGCAATGGGTGTTTGTCATATATTTCTCATTTTTCATGCCCTTCTGCATTTTATTTCCAGTTTAAAACTCTGAATACTTAGGCATTGCTTTTCTTGTGAATCCAGGCTCTTCCATAATTTCACTCCACATACTGACAGACGTATAATTCTCATTGCATCATGGTCCACAAAATGTTTAGCTTTGTTCATAATTGAGAGGCTTTTTGAAAATTTGCTTTTCATGTCTGATTTTGGCTTTTCATGTCAGTTTATTGTCAATTATTACCCCAAGAAATTTATTTTCAGGAACATTTTCTTGTTAAATATCATCTATTTTTATTTTTGGATTATCTTTAATTACCAAATATCCTTACTTTGTTTTATTTATGTTTACAATGAATTTATTACGATCTATTAACAAAGGGGATGAAGTTACGCTCCAAAGTTGGGTTAAATTACTGTGTCTTGCATTGTTGTTAGTGAGGATATTTCAGAACAAGTTTGTTCAAGCACACAGGTTGTGATGGTTCAGGTATTTGAATATATTTATATACACACCAGGGTTTTTCAATCTTGGGGTCGTGACCCAATCTGGGGTCGCCTGAAGCGTGTAGTGATAGTAATTATTGTTTTTATTTATCTATTTTTGCACAATTTAAAAAACAATACATAACATCAGAGAAATAGACATGCAGTGTAAGAAGAAGCTGAAAGAGCTTAAAAATGTATTATTCTTTTTCAAAGTGAAACACCACACACAATTTCAAACAATATAAATATTGTTCAAATAAAATGCAGTATAAAAAATAACTGAGCTGACTCATATTATCACTTTGTACACTAATATTTACTTCTCTGTATTTGTAACAGAAAAACAAATTTGATCATAAAACTAGAGAAAAAAAGTCTCTGAGGTCACGACCCAGAAAAGTTTGGGAACCACTGATATACACACTTTATGTTGATTCTGTTTTTAGGCTAAGTTTTTTTTCTAATGAATGTATTCAAGTATTTAATTCAGGGACTAATGGTTTGTTCTGGAAGTAATAAAATGTATCTGAAGTTACTTGAGAAGTTTTTTTTTATGAGGTACTTTTTTACTCTTACTCAAGTACAAGTACTTTTAAAAAATGGTAAATGAACTTGATTTATAAAGTGCTTTTATGTCTACACTGAAGTCGTCCCAAAGCGCTTTACAATTTCAACTCATTCACCCACCAATGAGACTGAGCTGCCATGGGTCAACCACTGAGAACAACTTAGGGCTCAGTGTCTTGCCCAACACATAGACTGGGATCAAACCCCCAACCTCTTGATCAGAAGATGACTGATGTAGTAACAGTACTTTTACTGGAGTACCGTTGTTGTTGGTTAATGGTTAATAACTACATTTACACAAATACAACAGCAGCTGATATGATCTCCTAGTGCTGTAGCCCACTGCCATTTAAAGTGTCACACACTGTGGTTTGTGATGGATGTAGTGTTATTAGGTTGAATTGATTACATAAAAAAATGGTAGTTCCAATTTTTTATTTCATATTTCATTCACAAAATATACAATGTGTCACATGACGGTGACAGAAGCTGTTGAATCATCAGCTACCAAAAATGACTAAGAAGTTTAAGCAAGGGTGGATTTCAGAACGACTGTGGCTCCCGGACGTATCTCTGGACTCAGACTTCAGCCGTAGTTCCATTGTCGTAGCAGGACGAACGTGTCTATCACGAGGACACGCCCACTCTCCGAATTTTTTTCCTTTTCTCTGCCTAAAACAAAACACATAAAACTTTAAGTTAGCTGATGAAACAGCAATTTGCATTATCTGTGGATTTATATTACATGTGTGCCGCAAAATAATATATGTGTTGTAGAGCGTGTGCATTTCAGAATTTATAAGTGTGCATAAACTACATATTTGCAAAATCAAGCATGTGCATTTGTGAAAAACCCTGCGTGAGTTAATTCATTGTGATATTGTCCTGATTCCATAGATTTCAGCCGTAGTTCCAGTGTCGTAGCAGGACGAACGTCTCTAACACGTGGACACGCCCACTCTCCGAATTAGTCTCCTTTTCTTTGCCTAAAACCAAACACATAAAAGTTTAAGTTAGCTGATGAAACACTTTCACAGTCACTGTTCCATCACCTTTAAGGTTGCTGTGGCAACATGTCTGCAGGGTAGACTTACATAGTTCTTCTTGTTGGTCCAGCCGGGGTTCTGCTCGTGGTGGAGCAAAGCACAACGTTTGGCCTCAGTATTATACTGATCTTTGTCCTCCGCTGGCAATGACTTCCACTGTTGATGGAAAACAAGAAAAGTGTCACTAACACACACTGAAGACTAGAGTTTAAAGATCACAGATCATTCATGGAGGAAAAACAAACTCACCCGTTCACCGAGGAATTTGTTGACGACAGCGCTCGTCCTCACGCCCAGATCTTCCTCCGCAGACTTCCTGTGCTCTTTGAGAAACAGCATGAAGGCATTGGGGGGCTTTTTTATGTACAGCCCCTTTTCCACCTTCTCTGCCTTACGCTTGTTCACCTTTCTGAAGGAACAAAACACAAATACACAGTATAAGAGCACATGTTAACAGTGAGCAGAGCATGACCAGAGTCAGTCACAAGAAAGACATGTACGATGAAAACAACTGCAGGAAACTCACTTTAAGACTGGAGCCTTCACTGGGGGGGCTGGGACTGCTGGGACTGCTGGGACTGCTGGGGGTTCTGGTTGCACGATTGAAACAAAGTCATTCTCATTCCTACAAAGATTAAAACACAAACACACTGGATCAGAAATCATGTCACATGTGAAGTAACGTCTGCGTTTGAACAAGTCTGTTTGTTTGCTTTACTTACTGTCCTCCAAAAGTGGGAAGTGGATCCATCCCTGCAGTGAACACTGGAAGTCCATTATACTGGAGACACAAAAACATGTGAATGTTAGAGTTCCCATCATAGTATCAATACAAAGATCTACAGAAATACATTAAGAACTGTGTTAAACAGAGATGTTACTGTCATAGCAGACACAGCCGATGGGATGAAGGTTTGGAGCTCAATATGTTGTTGGGCCTGCATGTGCACATCATTAGGAATGGGGTTGATGGTTGTAGGGCAAGGATTTTGTGGGTGGCAGTACTCTGCGATAGACAAGACATCAACGGTTGTCAGGTCTTCATAGGTTGGAGCCCCGTCCTGGTCGTCAGCGAACGTTGTTTGGTCCTGAAGCAGTTGGGCAATGTACTGGCCATTTATTTGTTGGGCCCCGTACCCGTCATCATAATCCTCAGGCCAGTAAAAAAAAGTATCTTCCTAAAGAGTAAAATGACATCCATATTTAAAGAACCATCAATAACACATCAACATTATTAAGTAGAGAATTCTACAGAAGAACAGGAAGGGCGTGTCCAGGTTCTTACCGGCTGAACGTGCTGTTCTGAGGCCCACATCTTACTGATCAATAGGCCACAAAATATTCTCCAGACTCTGAGGGAGGAAAGAGGTTCAGTGAGTAGATCAGTGACATGTATTAGTAACAAAGGTTAAAGTAATGTAAGCATTGAGATCATTGATATTTACAAGCAATTTACATGAGTCATGCAGAGCGCCACAATAATAATCTACAGAAGTATCCCATCTAGGATTAGAAGAAAGAGTAAGAGTTTATAAATTATACTTCTGTATTCGATGTCTTATGTTCAAATGTTTTGGTATTTTATCCCCCATTTTTATTATTTTGTTTGCATATTTTTAAAAAAACCAATTCAATTCAATTCTCCCCATATAAAGTTTAGCTTAAACTTCCTTAGGGAGGGCTGGTGATGGTCACAATAAAGCAATATAAAAAATGTATTTATTAATATCTTTTGCAAGAATAAAACATGCATAAATGTTGCAAAAATATTGAACTACAAGTAATGTTAACCTTTTACAACATATACAGACAAAACATGAATATTTAATTTGTGCAGTGATTATTGTATATCACTCTATGGATGTTCAGCACTGCTTTCTTTTAAGGAATTTATTTATTTATCAATTATCTACTCATTTATTTTCTATTTTGATATATTTTTTTTTTAAATATTATTTTAATGTAATAAGTTGCAACACTTGTCCACAGGAGGCTTTTGAATAAGAAAAATAATTATTGGATGTATTCGAGCCTAATGGTCTGGTTGTTTCCACAACCTCCACACAGTCATTTATTAATTATTAAAGCATTATTAAACATAGGGTTTTGTGCAGTAATGTGTGATTTACTGCTAAGTTTTATTATGTTTTTTAAACTTTGGACATGCATAATCTGTGAATAAAATCATAATGTAATACAATGAGAAAAAAAGCCATTTAAACTTAAATAACAGAAAATTATTCTACATTAAGAAAATAATCAATGTAGGAAATAAAGTATGTATCAATGTACATAAATGAAGAAAATATTCAAACAATGCAAACAGCTTCCATGGTTGGTAACGACATTTCACTCAGTGACTGACTGAACGTCATTGGCTGTTAAAACGAACCAAAACAAAATCATATCAAGTACTTCAGAATCTATTTTATCTCTTAAATATTAAGTAAAAATCGACTTATTATAAGGTATGAACTAAAGTACAAATTTTCATCAAAGTCATTATAGGACTTAAGTATATCTACTGTTTTACTAAATAATTACATCTCTACAAAACAGTCTCAGCAGCACAAACGTTCACTACAAGTGTCACATCAGAGTCAAATTATCACAGAAGCAAAAGTAACACATGAAAAATCATCATTTATTGATTTTTGTTATGTTAAAAACGTTTTCTGTAGACCTATAATATAAAATCTAAACGTTTTAGGTCTCAAACCTGATTTAAACAGACTTAGAGAATATAATCGTAGCATATGTTTAACTTTTTAACGCTAAAATGATTAAAGTTGCCTTATCAGATGAGAATAATTCAAACAGCGCAGGGCCATGGTCTTACTTTTCTGGTCTCCTGTTTTAAAAAGTCTTTTTCTGGTCCTGGTCAGAAGTTTAAAGTCTCTGTGTTTTGTAAACTTTTCGCTCCTTTCTCGGGTCAAAGATGCTCACAGCTCTGACAGCTCTGCTCTCACCGTCTGTCGCTGCTCACTAAGAACGTTGAAGGTCAGTAGGTGACTTTAACTGACGCATCCACCTCGTTTCTATGGCTACGCCACGTTACGTACACACTTAGAAAACTTTTCAAGATACACGCTCTATTTTTGTTTTTATTTGTGAGCATAAATAAGGACAATCTAGACGTTTTATATGACAAATATAAATACAAATATTTACGTAGGCCAGTGTTTTTCTATGGAGGACCAGACCTGCCAACATTTTAAATAAATGAATAAAAGAATAAAAACAAAAACAAAACAAATTCAAAAATAATTGAGTTTGAATAAAATAAATGATTACATAAATAAAAGTTAAAAAATAAATAAAATTAAAATAAATTATATTTGTATATATATATATTTTTATTTCTACCTTTATATATCAATATTTTTTTTTATTTTTGACCGATATTTTATAGATTTTCGCATTTTTTTAATGGATTTATTCATATTCGTATTCATATTCAAACTTTTGTATTTTTTTGCTACTTATAATCATCAATTTGTTTTTCATTTAAATTTTTCCTTTTTCTTTATGTTTTTTTTTTTAAATTAATTTATTTTTAATTAAGCAGGTTTGGTCTTCATCATTTTTCAATTTTGGGGTCGGGACCGCAGGTGGGGTCACCTGGAGTTTAGATGTGGTCCCCTGAAATGTCTAATAAATGATTTAAAAAAAAAAAAAAAAAAAAAAAAAAAAATAAACAAATTAATTTAAAAAAAAAAAAAAAAAAAAAAGACCTAACGATAGGTTGAAAAATCTGAAGCTCTGACTCTGATCCTGACCAAAGTAAAAGAATGTCATCTATGTATCTTCCCCACCATATGATTTTATCTTGGTAGACATTCTGGCTTGAAAACACAAACTTCTCCTCCCAGTGTCCCATAAACAGGTTTGAATAATTAGGTGCAAAACATGCTCCCATAGCTGTACCTTTCTGTAGTTTATAGAATTGATTCTGAAAGACAAACACATTGTTAGTTAATGTCCATTCTGTGAGTTGCAGGATGAATACAGCAGGGGGCGTCTGTCCTGGTTGAGTATTTTCCAAATAATGTGAGAGAGATTCCAACTCTTCCTCATGGTCAATATTTGTCTAAAGTGATTCAATATCCATAGTCACAAAAAGTGCTGGCCCTATATTTCTAATTTATTTCATTTTATTGAGTACATGTGCACTGTCTTGTATGAAAGAGGGCAGCTCTAACACAAATAATTTAATGTGAAAGTCAACACATTTTGATGCTGGTTCTGTGATAGATTCATTCACACTTATCATAGGTCTTCCAGGGGCTTTTCTAGGTTTTTATAGACTATTGGAAACATGTAGAAAGAAGGAATTCTGGGATTTTCACACAGAAAAAAGTGATGATGATGATGATGATGATGCATGCCTTTATTGTCATTGTACACATGTACCATGAGATTAAAACAAGCCAACTCCAGTAACAGTGTAAGAAATAAAATAAACAAGCAAACAATATAACATAGGACATCAATAAAAAGTACAGGAAAGGATGTGAAGTGAACAGTATGTACATTTGGTATTTAAATAAATAAAAAATAAATAAATAAACAACTACATTGCTATATACAGTGTCTGGTGTATAGCACATTGTCTATATATGCGGTTCAATGATATTACACATCACTGTTTTTGTTTTTTTTTTAAAGTGGCTGAGCAGAGTCTGTGGGTATGAATATGAGATCAGCGCATATTTGTTTGTTCTGGCCTTAATGCACCTGTAGCGCTTCCCTGAGGGCAACAGGTCAAACAGGTCAAAGCCAGGGTGGCAGCAGTCTTTGGTGATGGTTTTCACTGTTTAGTCTTTCAAAAATATAGACTGTTAAATTTTGACAACATTCAAATATTTGCATTAATACGATTGGCCTATAGAATCTTAAATAACTCTGCACCAGCACCTCTGAAGAACTTTATAAAGTTCACTTCTGCTGTGACAACTAGAACCATATAAACACAGCCCCAGCCACCCATAAACAAAATATATATAAATGTATCCTTTATCCTGATCCTCTATCTATCCTTTATCCTGTTTTATCCTTTATACCTGTCATTATTATTGTTGCTGTTACTGGCTTGTTTTTTCTGTTCTGCACACTGAATACTGAGTCAAATTCTCTGTGTTGTTTTTTAAAACTGGACTTGGCAAAATAAACTTTTCTGATTCTGATTCTGAAGATCCTCCACCAGGGGGCAGTGTACCATACCCAGATGTAAAACTTCATTAGCACAATCATACTTCTCATATAAAACAATAAAGAATGGAACGATTTCACAACGGACCTGAAAAGTCAAACTGACTATTTTCTGTTCACTGCAGAACTTAAAAAGTGTCTGTGGAACAATCAAAGCTGCTCACACAGACACTGAGGTGGACACTATGTTTGAACCACGTGACAACTTACGTAATGTGTATATATTCATGAACAAGTTTGCGGACATGTTTAGCCCCGCCTCTCTCCCCTGGGGATGTAGCTCAGTGGTAGAGCTCGTGCTTCGCATGTATGGGGCCCCAGGCTCAATCCCTGGCATCTCCAAGAATCATTAACTCATGGATTGTGAAGTTCCATACCTTCTTTCTGAAATGGGTGTTTGTCACATTTTTCTCATTTTTCATGCCCTTCTGCATTTTAATTCCAGTTTAAGTGTGCACATCATATTTAGACTAATTTTTAGGGTCTTTTCTCAGAAAAAAAAAAAATCCAAATTTGTTCAAGTCTTATGCCATATTATTACCTTAAGTCCAATTTTGGGCATTTGCAACTTTTTTCTCATTTTTTTCCTCATTTTTATATACAGAGACAGGGGATGTAGCTCAGTGGTAGAGCTCATGCTTCGCATGTATGAGGCCCCAGGTTCAATCCCTGGCATCTCCAAGAATCATTAACTCATGGATTGTGAAGTTCCATACCTTCTTTCTAAAATGGGTGTTTGTGATATTTTTCTCATTTTTCATGCCCTTCTGCATTTTAATCCCAATTTAAGTGTGCACATCATATTTAGACTAGTTTTTAGGGTCTTTTCTCAGAAAAAAAAAAAAAATCCAAATTTGTTCAAGTCTTATGCCTTATTATTACCTAAAGTCCAATTTTGGGCATTTGCAACTTAATTCACATTTTTTTTTTCTCATTTTTTGTAAACATAATCGGGGATGTAGCTCAGTGGTAGAGCGCATGCTCAGCATGTATGAGTCCCCAGATTCAATCCCTGGCATCTCCAAGGAACAAAAACTCAAGGGTTGTGAAGTTCCATGCCTTCTTTCTGCAATGGGTGTTTGTGATATTTTTCTCATTTTTCATGCCCTTCTGCATTTTAATCCCAGTTTAAGTGTGCACATCATATTTAGACTAGTTTTTAGGGTCTTTTCTCAGAAAAAAAAAAAATCCAAATTTGTTCAAGTCTATGCCTTATTATTACCTTAAGTCCAATTTTGGACATTTGCAACTTTTTTCTCATTTTTTTTCTCATTTATATATACAGAGACAGGGGATGTAGCTCAGTGGTAGAGCTCATGCTTCGCATGTATGAGGCCCCAGGTTCAATCCCTGGCATCTCCAAGAATCTTTAACTCATGGATTGTGAAGTTCCATACCTTCTTTCTAAAATGGGAGTTTGTCTCATTTTTCATGCCCTTTTGCATTTTAATCCCAGTTTAAGTGTGCACATCATATTTAGACTAGTTTTAGGGTCTTTTGATAGCCTTTTCTCATGAAAAAAAAAAATCCAAATTTGTTCAAGTCTTATGCCTTATTATTACCTTAAGTCCAATTTTGGGCATTTGCAACTTAATTCACATTTTTTTTTTTTTTCTTTTTTTTTTTTCTTTTTTTTTTTTCTCATTTTTTGCAAACACAACAGGGGATGTAGCTCAGTGGTAGAGCGCATGCTTAGCATGTATGAGGCCCTAGGTTCAATCCCTTGCATCTCCATGGAACAAAAATGCATGGATTGTGATGTTCCATACCTTCTTTCTGAAATGGGTGTTTGTCACATTTTTCTCATTTTTCATGCCCTTCTGCATTTTAATTCCAGTTTAAGTGTGCACATCATATTTAGACTAGTTTTTAGGGTCTTTTGATAGCCTTTTCTCAGACAAAAAAAAAAAAAAAAACTCTACATTTTTTCAAGTCTTATACCTTTACTTCCGATTTTGGGCATTTACAACTTTTTTCTCATTTTTTTTTTCTCATTTTTAATCAAGCCACTTTACTCATTTTTCATTCCCTTCTGCATTTTATTTCCAGTTTAAGTGTGCACATCATATTTAGACTATTTTTTTAGTCTTTTGATAGCCTTTTCTCAGAAAAAAAAAAAATCCAAATTTTTTCAACTCTTTTGCCTTATTATTACCTTAAGTCCAATTTTGGGCATTTGCAACTTTTTGCTCAATTTTTTTTTTTTCTCATTTTTTAATAAGACAACAGTGGGTGTAGCTCAGTGGTAGAGTGTGTGCTTTGCATGTATGAGGCCCCAGGTTCAATCCCTGGCATCTCCAACAAACAAATGCTCAAAATAGTCATGTTCTATCACTTCTTTCTAAATAGATGTTTGTCAATTTTTCTCTTTTTTTATGCCATTCTGCATTTTAATCCCAGTTTAAGTGTGCATGTCATATTTAAAGAAATGTTTAGGGTCTTTTGAAAATCCTTTCTCAGAAAAAAAATAGAAAACTCCAAATTTTTTCAAGTCTTATGACTTTCTATATTACCTTACCTCCGATCTTGGGCATTTGCAACTTTTTTTCTCATTTTTTTTTCTCATTTTATGTAATGAAAACATCAGAAGTAGCTCAGTGGTAGAGCGCATGCTTAGCATGTATGAGGCCCCAGGTTCAATCCCTGGCATCTCCAAGGAACAAAAACTCAAGGGTTGTGAAGTTCCATGCCTTCTTTCTGCAATGGGTGTTTGTCATGTTTTTCTCATTTTTCATGCCCTTCTGCATTTTAATCCCAGTTTAAGTGTGCACATCATATTTAGACTAGTTTTTAGGGTCTTTTGATAGCCTTTTCTCAGGAAAAAAAAAAAAATCCAAATTTGTTCAAGTCTTATGCCTTATTATTACCTTAAGTCCAATTTTGGGCATTTGCAACTTAATTCACATTTTTTTTTTTTTTCATTTTTTGTTTTCTCATTTTTTGTAAAGACAACAGGGATGTAGCTCAGTGGTAGAGTGCATGCTTAGCATGTATGAGGCCCCAGGTTCAATCCCTGGCATCTCCAAGTATCAAAAGCTCAACCATTGTGAATTTGTATGCATTCTTTCTAAATTGGGTGTTTGCCACTTTTACTCATTTTTCATGCCCTTCTGCATTTTAATTCCAGTTTAAGTGTGCACATCATATTTAGACTAGTTTTTAGAGTCCTTTGATAGCCTTTTTTCAGAAAAAAAAAAAAAATCCAAATTTTTTCAAGTCTTTTGCCTTGTTATTATCTTAAGTCAAATTTTTGGCATTTGCAACTTTTTGCTCATTTTTTTTTTTTCTCATTTTTGATCAAGACAACAGGGGATGTAGCTCAGTGGTAGAGTGTGTGCTTTGCATGTACGAGGCCCCAGGTTCAATCCCTGGCATCTCCAAGAATCATTAACTCATGGATTGTGAAGTTCCATACCTTCTTTCTAAAATGGGAGTTTGTCACATTTTTCATGCCCTTCTGCAATCTAATTCCATTTTAAGTGTGCACATCATATTTAGACTAGTTTTTAGGGTCTTTTCTCAGAAAAAAAAAAAAATCCAAATTTGTTCAAGTCTTATGCCTTATTATTACCTTAAGTCCAATTTTGGGCATTTGCAACTTAATTCACATTTTTTTTTTTTTTCATTTTTTTTTTCTCATTTTTTGTAAAGACAACAGGGGATGTAGCTCAGTGGTAGAGTGCATGCTTAGCATGTATGAGGCCCCAGGTTCAATCCCTGACATCTCCAAGAATCATTAACTCATGGATTGTGAAGTTCCATACTTTCTTTCTGAAATGGGTGTTTGTCACATTTTTCTCATTTTTCATGCCCTTCTGCATTTTAATTCCAGTTTAAGTGTGCACATCATATTTAGACTAGTTTTTAGGGTCTTTTGATAGCCTTTTCTCAGGAAAAAAAAAAAATCCAAATTTGTTCAAGTCTTATGCCTTATTATTACCTTAAGTCCAATTTTGGGCATTTGCAACTTTTTGCTCATTTTTTTTTTCTTCACATTTTTGATCAAGACAACAGGGGATGTAGCTAAGTGGTAGAGTGTGTGCTTTGCATGTACGAGGCCCCAGGTTCGATCCCTGGCATCTCCAAGAATCATTAACTCATGGATTGTGAAGTTCCATACCTTCTTTCTGAAATGGGTGTTTGTCACACTTTTCTCATTTTTCATGCCCTTCTGCATTTTAATTCCAGTTTAAGTGTGCACATCATATTTAGACTAGTTTTTAGGGTCTTTTGATAGCCTTTTCTCATAAAAAAAAAAAATCCAAATTTGTTCAAGTCTTATGCCTTATTATTACCTTAAGTCCAATTTTGGGCATTTGCAACTTAATTCACATTTTTTTTTTTTTTTCTTTTTTTTTTTCTCATTTTTTGCAAAGACAACAGGGGATGTAGCTCAGTGGTATAGCGCATGCTTAGTATGTATGAGACCCTAGGTTCAATCCCTGGCATCTCCATGGAACAAAAACGCATGGATTGTGAAGTTCCATACCTTCTTTCTGAAATGGGTGTTTGTCACATTTTTCTCATTTTTCATGCCCTTCTGCATTTTAATTCCAGTTTAAGTGTGCACATCATATTTAGACTAGTTTTTAGGGTCTTTTGATAGCCTTTTCTCAGACAAAAAAAAAAAAAAAACTCTAAATTTTTTCAAGTCTTATACCTTTCCTTCCGATTTTGGGCATTTACAACTTTTTTCTCATTTTTTTTTTCTCATTTTTAATCAAGCCACTTTACTCATTTTTCATTCCCTTCTGCATTTTATTTCCAGTTTAAGTGTGCACATCATATTTAGACTAGTTTTTAGAGTCTTTTGATAGCCTTTTCTCAGACAAAAAAAAAAAAAAAACTCTAAATTTTTTCAAGTCTTATACCTTTACTTCCGATTTTGGGCATTTACAACTTTTTTGTCATTTTTTTTTCTCATTTTTAATCAAGCCACTTTACTCATT
Organism: Gouania willdenowi; assembly: GCF_900634775.1. Lineage (NCBI taxonomy): Eukaryota > Metazoa > Chordata > Actinopteri > Blenniiformes > Gobiesocidae > Gouania > Gouania willdenowi. The sequence continues at coordinate 102,419 of NW_021145252.1, forward strand.
TTTCATTCCCTTCTGCATTTTAATTCCAGTTTAAGTGTGCACATCATATTTAGACTATTTTTTTTAGAGTTATTTGATAGCCTTTTCTCAGAAAAAAAAAAAATCCAAATTTTTTCAACTCTTTTGCCTTATTATTACCTTAAGTCCAATTTTGGGCATTTGCATCTTTTTGCTCAATTTTTTTTTTTTTCTCATTTTTTAAAAAGACAGCAGTGGGTGTAGCTCAGTGGTAGAGTGTGTGCTTTGCATGTATGAGGCCCCAGGTTCAATCCCTGGCATCTCCAACAAACAAATACTCAAAATAGTCATGTTCTATCACTTCTTTCTAAATAGATGTTTGTCAATTTTTCTCTTTTTTTATGCCATTCTGCATTTTAATCCCAGTTTAAGTGTGCATGTCATATTTAAAGAAATGTTTAGGGTCTTTTGAAAATCCTTTCTCAGAAAAAAAATAGAAAAATCAAAATTTTTTCAAGTCTTATGACTTTCTATAATACCTTACCTCCGATCTTGGGCATTTGCAACTTTTTTCTCATTTTTTTTTTCTCATTTTATGTAATGACAACATTGGATGTAGTTCAGTGGTAGAGCGCATGCTTAGCATGTATGAGGCCCCAGGTTCAATCCCTGGCATCTCCAAGGAACAAAAACTCAAGGGTTGTGAAGTTCCATGCCTTCTTTCTACAATGGGTGTTTGTCATGTTTTTCTCATTTTTCATGCCCTTCTGCATTTTAATCCCAGTTTAAGTGTGCACATCATATTTAGACTAGTTTTTAGGGTCTTTTGATAGCCTTTTCTCAGGAAAAAAAAATCCAAATTTGTTCAAGTCTTATGCCTTATTATTACCTTAAGTCCAATTTTGGGCATTTGCAACTTAATTCAATTTTTTTTTTTTTTTTCATTTTTTTTTTCTCATTTTTTGTAAAGACAACAGGGGATGTAGCTCAGTGGTAGAGTGGATGCTTAGCATGTATGAGGCCCCAGGTTCAATCCCTGGCATCTCCAAGTATCAAAAACTCAACCATTGTGAATTTGTATGCGTTCTTTCTAAATTGGGTGTTTGCCACTTTTACTCATTTTTCATGCCCTTCTGCATTTTAATTCCAGTTTAAGTGTGCACATCATATTTAGACTAGTTTTTAGAGTCCTTTGATAGCCTTTTTTCAGAAAAAAAAAAAAATCCAAATTTTTTCAAGTCTTTTGCCTTGTTAGATAGATAGATAGATAGATAGATAGATAGATAGATAGATAGATAGATAGATAGATACTTTATTCATCTCCAAGAGAAATTCACAGTTCCAGCAGCTTACAGGTATGGGAACACAGGGGCATGCAGGGAAAGTACAATGTAGAAATTTAAAAATTAAGAAAAAAATTTAAAACAGTGCAAAGAAAGTACTAAGGTAAAATATAATGGTATAATATCGAAATACAGTATAGTGTGTGCCAGTCCAGTTGAAGTGCAGTTGTGCAGATGACAGTGTGCAAGATACAGTAGATGTGTGTGTGTGATAAAGTGCGTGTGTGACAGAGTGTGCATGGTGTGATTAGCATTAAGTCCAGTGTTCTATGGTTGATTTTATCGCCCCCCCCCAGAGTTGTTAAAGAGCCGCATGGCGTGGGGGAGGAACGATTTCCTCAGTCTGTCAGTGGAGCAGGACAATGACAGCAGTCTGTCACTGAAGCTGCTCCTCTGCCTGGAGATGGCGCTGTGCAGTGGATGGTGTGGATTGTCTATGATGGACAGTAGCCTGTTCAGAGTCCGTTTCTCTGCCACAGATGTAAGGCTGTCCAGCTCTGTGCCAACAACAGAACTTGCCTTCCTCACCAGTTTGTCCAGGCGTCCAGCGTCCTTCTTCTTGAGGCTGCCCCCCCAACACACCACTGCATACATGAGGGCGCTCGCTACTACAGACTGGTAGAAGATCTGTAGCAGCTTCTTGCAGATGTTGAAGGACGCCAGCCTTCTGAGGAAGTACAGACGGCTCTGTCCTTTCCTGCACAGGGCCTCTGTGTTGGCAGTCCAGTCCAGTTTGTCATCCAGCTGCACTCCCAGGTATTTGTAAGTGTGAACCACCTCCACACAGTCACCTTTGATGTTGACAGGCTCAAGGTGCGGCCTGGTTCTCCTAAAGTCCACCACCATCTCCTTGGTCTTGGTGGCGTTGAGGAGCAGGTGGTTAGAGTCGCACCACGTGACGAAATCCTGGATCAGTTCCCTGTATTCCTCCTCCTGTCCACTCTTGATACAGCCAACGATGGCTGTGTCGTCCGTTGTTATTATCTTAAGTCCAATTTTGGGCATTTGCAACTTTTTGCTCATTTTAATTTTTTTCTCATTTTTGATCAAGACAAAAGGGGATGTAGCTCAGTGGTAGAGTGTGTGCTTTGCATGTACGAGGCCCCAGGTTCAATCCCTGGCATCTCCAAGAATCATTAACTCATGGATTGTGAAGTTCCATACCTTCTTTCTAAAATGGGAGTTTGTCACATTTTTCATGCCCTTCTGCATTCTAATTCCATTTTAAGTGTGCACATCATATTTAGACTAGTTTTTAGGGTCTTTTCTCAGAAAAAAAAAAAAATCCAAATTTGTTATTGAATCCCCAGGTTCAATCCAAATTTGTTCAAGTCTTATGCCTTATTATTACCTTAAATCCAATTTTGGGCATTTGAAACTTTTTTCTCATTTTTTTTTCTCATTTTTATACACAGAGACAGGGGATGTAGCTCAGTGGTAGAGCTCATACTTTGCATGTATGAGGCCCCATCTTCAATCCCTGGTATCTCCAAGTACCAAAAACTCAAGCATTGTAAATTTGTATGCTTTCTTTCTATATTGGGTGTTTGCCACTTTTACTCATTTTTCATGCCCTTCTGCATTTTAATTCCAGTTTAAGTGTGCACATCGTATTTATACTAGTTTTTAGGGTCTTTTCTCAGAAAAAAAAAAAATCCAAATTTGTTCAAGTCTTATGCCTTATTATTACCTTAAGTCCAATTTTGGGCATTTGCAACTTTTTTCTCATTTTTTTTCTCATTTTTCATGAACATAATTGGGGATGTAGCTCAGTGGTAGAGCTCATGCTTCGCATGTATGAGGCCATAGGTTCAATCCCTGGCATTTCCAAGGAACGAAAACTCAAGGGTTGTGAAGTTCCATTCCTTCTTTCTGCAATGGGTGTTTGTCATATTTTTCTCATTTTTCATGCCCTTCTGCATTTTAATCCCAGTTTAAGTGTGCACGTCATATTTAGACTAGTTTTTAGGGTCTTTTCTCAGAAAAAAAAAAATCCAAATTTGTTCAAGTCTTATGCCTTATTATTACCTTAAGTCCAATTTTGGGCATTTGCAACTTTTTTCTCATTTTTTTTCTCATTTTTTGTGACCATAATTGGGGATGTAGCTCAGTGGTAGAGCTCATGCTTTGCATGTATAAGGCCCCAGGTTCAATCCCTGGCATCTCCAACAAACAAATGCTCAAAATAGTCATGTTCTATCACTTCTTTCTAAATAGATGTTCGTCAATTTTTCTCTTTTTTTATGCCATTCTGCATTTTAATCCCAGTTTAAGTGTGCATGTCATATTTAAAGAAATGTTTAGGGTCTTTTGAAAATCCTTTCTAAGAAAAAAAAAGAAAACTCCAAATTTTTTCAAGTCTTATGACTTTCTATATTACCTTACCTCCGATCTTGGGCATTTGCAACTTTTTTCTCATTTTTTTTTCTCATTTTTTGTAAAAAAACCAGGGGATGTAGCTCAGTGGTAGAGTGCATGCTTTGCATGTTGATGCCCCAGGTTCAATCCCTGGCATCTCCAACATTCAAAAACTCATGGATTGTGAAGTTCCATGCCTTTTTTCTGCAATGGGTGTTTGTCATATTTTTCTCATTTTTCATGCCCTTCTGCATTTTAATTTCAGTTTAAGTGTGCACATCATATTTAGACTAGTTTTTAGGGTCTTTTCTCAGAAAAAAAAAAATCCAAATTTGTTCAAGTCTTATGCCTTATTATTACCTTAAGTCCAATTTTGGGCATTTGCAACTTTTTTCTCATTTTTGTACACAGAGACAGGGGATGTAGCTCAGTGGTAGAGCTCATGCTTCGCATGTATGAGGCCCCAGGTTCAATCCCTGGCATCTCCAAGTATCAAAAAGTCAAGAATTGTGAGTTTGTGTGCCTTCTTTCTAAATTGGGTGTTTGCCACTTCTACTCATTTTTCATGCCCTTCTGCATATTATTTCCAGTTTAAGTGTGCACATCATATTTAGACTAGTTTTTAGAGTCCTTTGATAGCCTTTTCTCAGAAAAAAAAAAAATCCAATTTTTTTCAAGTCTTTTGCTTCGTTATTACCTTAAGTCCAATTTTGGGCATTTGCAACTTTTTGCTCATTTTTTTTTTTTCTCATTTTTGATCAAGACAACAGGGGATGTAGCTCAGTGGTAGAGTGTGTGCTTTGCATGTACGAGGCCCCAGGTTCAATCCCTGGCATCTCCAAGGAACAAAAACTCAAGGGTTGTGAAGTTCCATGCCTTCTTTCTGCAATGGATGTTTGTCATATTTTTCTCATTTTTCATGCCCTTCTGCATTTTAATCCCAGTTTAAGTGTGCACATCATATTTAGACTAGTTTTTAGGGTCTTTTCTCAGGAAAAAAAAAAATCCAAATTTGTTCAAGTCTTATGCCTTATTATTACCTTAAGTCCAATTTTGGGCATTTGCAACTTTTTTCTCATTTTTTTTCTCATTTTTCGTGAACATAATTGGGGATGTAGCTCAGTGGTCGAGCTCATGCTTCGCATGTATGAGGCCCTAGGTTCAATCCCTGGCATTTCCAATGAACAAAAACTCAAGGGTTGTGAAGTTCCATGCCTTCTTTCTGCAATGGGTGTTTGTCATATTTTTCTCATTTTTCATGCCCTTCTGCATTTTAATCCCAGTTTAAGTGTGCACATCATGTTTTGACTAGTTTTTAGGGTCTTTTCTCAGAAAAACAAAAATCCAAATTTGTTCAAGTCTTATGCCTTATTATTACCTTAAGTCCAATTCTGGGCATTTGCAACTTTTTTCTCATTTTTTTTCTCATTTTTCATGACCAAAATTGGGGATGTAGCTCAGTAGTAGAGCTCATGCTTCGCATGTATGAGGCCCCAGGTTCAATCCCTGGCATCTCCAACAAACAAATGCTCAAAATAGTCATGTTCTATCACTTCTTTCTAAATAGATGTTTGTCAATTTTTCTCTTTTTTTATGCCATTCTGCATTTTAATCCCAGTTTAAGCGTGCATGTCATATTTAAAGAAATGTTTAGGGTCTTTTGAAAATCCTTTCTAAGAAAAAAAAAGAAAACTCCAAATTTTTTCAAGTCTTATGACTTTCTATATTACCTTACCTCCGATCTTGGGCATTTGCAACTTTTTTTAATTTTTTTTTTCTCATTTTTTTTATAAAAACCAGGGGATGTAGCTCAGTGGTAGAGTGCATGCTTTGCATGTATGACGCCCCAGGTTCAATCCCTGGCATCTCAAAGATTAAAAAACTCATGGATTGTGAAGTTCCATTCCTTCTTTCTGCAATGGGTGTTTGTCATAGTTTTCTCATTTTTCATGCCCTTCTGCATTTTAATTTCAGTTAAAGTGTGCACATCATATTTAGACTAGTTTTTAGGGTCTTTTCTCAGAAAAAAAAAAATCCAAATTTGTTCAAGTCTTATGCCTTATTATTACCTTAAGTCCAATTTTGGGCATTTGCAACTTAATTCACCTTTTTTTTTGCCTCATTTTTTGTGAAAGTAATTGGGGATGTAGCTCAGTGGTAGAGCGCATGCTTAGCATGTAAGAGGCCCCAGGTTCAATCCCTGGCATCTCCAAGGAACAAAAACTCAAGGGTTGTGAAGTTCCATGCCTTCTTTCTGCAATGGGTGTTTGTCATATTTTTCTCATTTTTCATGCCCTTCTGCATTTTAATTCCAGTTTAAGTGTGCACATCATATTTAGACTAGTTTTTAGGGTCTTTTCTCAGAAAGAAAAAAATCCAAATTTGTTCAAGTCTTATGCCTTATTATTACCTTAAGTCCAATTTTGGGCATTTGCAACTTTTTGCTCATTTTTTTTTTCTCATTTTTTAACTAGCGAACAGGGGATGTAGCTCAGTGGTAGACTGTGTGCTTTGCATGTACGAGGCCCCAGGTTCAATCCCTGGCATCTCCAACAAATGAATGCTCAATATAGTCATGTTCTATCACTTCTTTCTAAATAGATGTTTGTCAATTTTTCTCTTTTTTTATGCCATTCTGCATTTTAATCCCAGTTTAAGTGTGCAAGTCATATTTAAAGAAATGTTTAGGGTCTTTTCAAAATCCTTTCTCATAAAAAAAGAAAACTCCAAATTTTTTCAAGTCTTATGACTTTCTATATTACCTTCCCTCCAATCTTGGGCATTTGCAACTTTTTTCTCATTTTTTTTTCCTCATTTTTTGTAAAGACAACAGGGGATGTAGCTCAGTGGTAGAGTGAATGCTTAGCATGTATGAGGCCCCAGTTTCAATCCCTGGCATCTCCAAGAATCATTAACTCATGGATTGTGAAGTTCCATACCTTCTTTCTCAAATGGGTGTTTGTCACATTTTTCTCATTTTTCATGCCCTTCTGCATTTTAATTCCAGTTTAAGTGTGCACATCATATTTAGACTAGTTTTTAGGGTCTTTTCTCAGAAAGAAAAAAATCCAAATTTGTTCAAGTCTTATGCCTTATTATTACCTTAAGTCCAATTTTGGGAATTTGCAACTTAATTCACATTTTTTTTTTTCTCATTTTTTGTGAACATTATTGGGGATGTAGCTCAGTGGTAGAGCGCAAGCTTAGCATGTATGAGGCCAAAGGTTCAATCCCTGGCATCTCCAAGGAACAAAAACTCAAGGGTTGTGAAGTTCCATACCTTCTTTCTGAAATGGGTGTTTGTCACATTTTTCTCATTTTACATGCCCTTCTACATTTTAATTCCAGTTTAAGTGTGCACATCATATTTAGACTAGTTTTTAGGGTCTTTTCTCAGAAAGAAAAAAATCCAAATTTGTTCAAGTCTTATGCCTTATTATTACCTTAAGTCCAATTTTGGGCATTTGCAACTTAATTCACATTTTTTTTTTTTTTTTCATTTTTTTTTCTCATTTTTTGTAAAAACAACAGGGGATGTAGCTCAGTGGTAGAGTGCATGCTTCGCATGTATGAGGCCGCAAATTCAATCCCTGGCATCTCCAAGGAACAAAAACTCAAGGGTTGTGAAGTTCCATACCTTCTTTCTGAAATGGGTGTTTGTAACATTTTTCTCATTTTACATGCCCTTCTGCATTTTAATTCCATTTTAAGTGTGCACATCATATTTAGACTAGTTTTTAGGGTCTTTTCTCAAAAAAAAAAAAAAAATCCAAATTTGTTCAAGTCTTATGCCTTATTATTACCTTAAGTCCAATTTTGGGCATTTGCAACTTAATTCACATTTTGTTTTTCTTATTTTTTGTGAAAATAATTGGGAATGTAGCTCAGTGATAGAGTGCATGCTTAGCATGTATGAGGCCCCAGGTTCAGTTCAATCCCTGGAATCTCCAACAAACAAATGCTCAAAATAGTCCTGTTCTATCACTTCTTTCTAAATAGGTGTTTGTCAATTTTTCTCTTTTTTTATGCCATTCTGCATTTTAATCCAAGTTTAAGTGTGCATGTCATATTTAAAGAAATGTTTAGGGTCTTTTGAAAATCCTTTCTCAGAAAAAAAAAGAAAACTCCAAATTTTTTCAAGTCTTATGACTTTCTATATTACCTTACCTCCGATCTTGGGCATTTGCAACTTTTTTCTCATTTTTTTTTTCTCATTTTTTGTAAAGACAGCAGGGGATGTAGCTCAGTGGTAGAGTGCATGCTTCTAATGTGCGAGGCCTCAAGTTCAATACCTGGCATCTCCAAGATTTATAAACTCATGGATTGTGAAGTTCCATGCCTTCTTTCTAAAATGGGAGTTTGTCACAATTTTCATGCCCTTCTGCATTTTAATCCCAGTTTAAGTGTGCACATCATGTTTTGACTAGTTTTTAGGGTCTTTTCTCAGAAAAAAAAAAAAATCCAAATTTGTTCAAGTCTTATGCCTTATTATTACCTTAAGTCCAATTTTGGGCATTTGCAACTTAATTCACATTTTGTTTTTCTCATTTTTTGTGAACATAATTGAGGATGTAGCTTAGTGGTAGAGTGCATGCTTAGCATGTATGAGGCCCCAGGTTCAATCCCTGGCATCTCCATGGAACAAAAACTCAAGGGTTGAGAAGTTCCATGCCTTCTTTCTGCAATGGGTGTTTGTCATATTTTTCATGCCCTTCTGCATGTTGGTATATTAGGGCTGGGACAGGGGGCTCATACCACAGCTTAACATCTGGCCGTAGTTTTCCTGAGTGGAAGAGAGTGTTTGCAATCCATCTCTGATCCTGCACAGGGATGGTCTTGCTCATTTCCCCTGGCAACCAGAAAGAAGCTGTGGTCTGAGCTGTGACTGGTTGATCCCCTCCAGGCTGAACTCCTTCAGACTCATTCTGTTAAATAAATTAACATTAACATTAAGTTAACTGATTAATTTACGGCTACTCTAGAAAAAACAGAGAGTGCCAATAATTGACTGTTAAAGAATATATAATTATAGCAGAGGAGGCTACAGGGCTGATATTTACAGGAGGGTAGGAAATCCTTACAGGGGATGGTGCAGGGCCGGTGGTCCTCACTGAGGCTGAAGAAGGGGTCCTCAAAGGGGATGGTGCAGGGCCAGTGGTCCTCACTGAGGCTGAAGAAGGGGTCCTCAGAGGGGATGGTGCAGGGCCGGTGGTCCTCACTGAGGCTGGAAGAGCTGGGGGTCTTTCTAGCCACTAAATTGGGCTTCAATTGGGCAGACAGCTTCCCACCAAAGCGTGATTTGTTGAACTGATAGGAGAAACAAATAGATTAGATAACTTGGCCACAAAGTAAAATAATTACCTATTTATCAATACCGAACAAATTAAAAACTGTAATAAAAATAAAAATTAAATTGACCATTGATAAACTGAGAGGGGGTCGCCAAAAGGTTTTGACAGCTGCTGCAGTACCAGCTGCTGGGTCTGAGGCCTGAGACTGCTGTGTTGCAGCAGGAGCTTCAGGAGCGGGGGGAGCAGGAGTGGCAGGCTGCTAACATAACAGCAAAACAACAATAAAACAGCAAAGGCACAACAGCATGAAAACATCATAAAATTCAGATTAAACAATTATAAGATATAATTTTAGAACACTTTACCTGATCATCGTGAAATCCACAATTACAAGCTCTGGATTCTCCAAAAATAGTGGTTTGTCCACGTGCCTGCATGGGGCAGTTCACAATCTGAAACAGAATCATTATTAGCCTAGGATGAGTCAAATAGTGAATGTTTTTAACACTGAAATGTATTAGTATTTCCCAAAGGCGTGTATAATGTCCCTTCAAAACCAGCAGACATTTCACAAACTTACATAGATTACTGTACTTTACCTTCTGGTAGAGGTTGTGCCTTTTTTTTTGGCGAGGGGCTGGTCTGTTCCCTCCTCCAAGGGGCCAAACCCCTGTTCTGGACATCCACTCCCCATCTCCCATTGCCTTGTGGCTTTTAGCTTTAGTGGCCATTCTAAAACAAAAGCAAACATGACAACACAACACAACACTAACAGTAATAACAACTATGTATTGCAGTATGAACATGCTCTATGTGAGTACTGTAACAAGCTATTCCACTACTGTAGAAAACTGCACAGATAATGTTTGTAACACTCAAATACAGAAATGAAAAGTACAAAAGCTGGAGGTTCATGTCAGTGGCAAATCATGTGTACACCCTCTTCATATCATAAGTACCCTCGCCATAATTTAATATGTGTTTTCATTTGTAGAACAGTTGGCTCTCCTAAACCCCTAATTTTTAAAACAGTGTGGAATTTAAAGTGGATTTTTTTTTAAATAGCATGCAACTTTTATGTGATTACTTCTATAGTAAGTAAATACAGTCTCCTTTCTAAAATGTTGGTAATTATTGTCTCCTATTGTCAAAAGTGTGATAAAATAGCCTCTACAATATTAAATAATCCTGTTTCAATAAAGTAAAAGAAAATATAGTATTTTATTGAGCAATAGTACTTTTAGTTTGCAGTGAATTTGTACAAAAAATAGCCTATAAAGGAACCAGGAACATTTCTCAATTATTTTTAAATTAATTGTTAAATCTTTTCGATTACCCCCTGCAATAATCTATAAATTAATCACAATTGCAAAAGAGAATAAGTCCGGTGTTTGCATGTAACGCGTCGATCACCAGTTACAATGATCGCCACCTAAGCTATAACACCGGTAATGTTATACGTTATAAGATATAACACCGGTAATGTCACATGTTGTGCTATCTCAAGACGATAAGGGTAGAGCGAAGTGCTGATTAAAACAAAAAAACACGGGGTTAAATTTGAATACGTTGATTTAAAAATACATTATGTTCTCTCTTAATAAGGGTATCATTAAATAGCGACGGTCACCACTTAAGTTATAACACCGGTAATATTACGTGTTATGCTAGCTCAAGATAATATGGGTACAGTGAAGTTCTGGTTGAAAAAAAAAAACAGTTTTAAAAAGATAATATGTTAGCTGTCAAAAAGGTATCATTTTGCGTGACATGCAGGAACAGTTCTCCGTCTGCTATGTCCGAGCGATGGAGAATCGAAGGGGGCGGGACTGGATGGTGCAAATGGCACACCGACCTGTGCAATCTCACGTTGGATAAAAACGGTCCTTATTGGTTAGTCTCGCGTTGGAAAGAGACGGCTCTTATTGGTTGGAAAGAGATGGCCCTTATTGGTTTATGACCAATTTCACTCATGGTCATTATTGGCGGATGTCTAATTTCGGAATAGGCAGTGGCAGTGATGATTGGACAACGACATAGGACCTGAGACAGACAATCCTGCACCAGGTAGCGCCATTGCAACTTTTTTCTCATTTTATTTCTCATTTCCTATCAAAGCAGCAGGGGATGTAGCTCAGTGGTAGAGTGCATGCTTAGCATGTGAGGTGTATTTACTGCTTCACGTGTAGGAAATTAAATCATCTAAATTGAACTTTGACTGTGCTAGCCTCAGCATTCCTGGCCAAGCAAAGGAACAGTAGAATCAAAAACAGGTTCGTTCCTGTTATCACCTCTTTGTTACATTACGATCAAAAATAAACAATCAATCAATGTTTCAAACTCTGGGCTCCGACCCCCTGCGGAGCCCAGGGGATTTAATCATCCTCACAGGTCACTCAGGATGTTGGAAGAATACCAGCTGTTTGTTTCCACCTCAAAATGAGATCATCATGTGAGGGTCTTATCACCTAAATGGACAAATGTTGCTTCCTTTCTTTGTGTCCCAGAAAAGGGTTGTTAAGTAATCATGTGACATCTGAGAACTTTGTGAAAGATATAAGCTTTGCTCTCCTGTTCTTGCTTCAGAGTAAATTTGACCCCGGCTGCTCTCACAGGGCTTCTGCCTCAGCCCTGTTCTTTTGATTCTGCTTGTGTTAATAAACTTTGTGTTATTATGCAAGCCAGTTTCAGCGATGATCCCTTTTTCCACACTACATCTTTTTCATCGTTCACATCTCCATCTGGGGAAACCACGACAAATTTGGCGTTGTCGGGCAGTGACTGCTACAGTTGTTCCTCCGTGTCTCGGTGGCCCGAGTTCATCCAACATCCTTGGTGAGTATGAGATGGGTGTTTGGGGTCACTGTCTTAACATGGATATTGTACAGTTTAAAAGAACTTGTGCATTGTGTTATGTTTGTAACGATGAGGAGTGGAAAGGGTTTCGCCTAAATTATGTTGTTGAATTGAGACAGACTTTGGGTTATCGGTAATGACAACAATAACAAAAGAAAAAGAGAACTAAATTGCTAGGATAGTTTTGTTTGGAACGGTAGGGATGTAATGGCTATTTTATGGTTTTGGGACTTAATATCCATGCAAGAATTGGGAACATGGCCATTTTTCCTACATTCTGTAAGTCTCTGTCGCAGGTTTTGTCACTTAATCATGAGATATGCTATAGGGGATTGACACTTAATTTGGTAAAGTTAAATTTTGAAATAAAGGAAATGAGAGAGAAATAAGAATGACTTGACTATGTTATGAATTCATGAGTTGAGTTGAAATAAAGGAAATGAGAATAACTTGACTATGTTATGAATTCATGAGTTGAGTTGAGTTGAAATAAAGGAAATGAGAATGACTTGACTATGTTATGAATTCATGAGTTGAGTTGAGTTGAAATGAGAGAGAAATGAAAATGACTTGACTATGGTATGAATTCATGAGTTGAGTTAAGATGATTATTTTTGAGTAAAGATTCAGGAATTTACTCAATATGGTGGAAAATGAATGAGCCACTATGGAATAAAGCGCTGTTTTAATGTTTTGTGTGTCAATAGGAATTAACGAATACATCTGCTGGTCAATTGTATTTGTTTTGTTCTGTTTTCTGTTTGTGTGTAAATTAAATGTTCATTTGTATGTCATGTTTGTAAATGTAAGTTGTGTTTTGAATTGTATATGATTTAATGCAAAAGAGGGTAATTGGATATAAGCCCTAATGTTACATGAGATAGGTTTGGTTAAGGATTAAGAAATATGAGCCCTATAAATTATGGGGACTTTTGTTAGACTTTGGTGCTTTTCGAGATCGATTATTATCTAGAATATATTTTCAATATAATGTTAAACATATCTTAATTATAAAAAAAAATAATAATAATAATAATGATTTAGCTCTGTTTAAGGTTGGTTTTGATGTCGACCTTGTTTGGGGCCGCTTGCCCTATGTTGATCTGCGGTCCGCTGTGGCTGCCCTTGTGTTCCTCCTGCACGCTGCAGGGGGGTGTGTATGTGTGTGCGAATGCGTGTGTGTGTGTTCTCTCCCTGTCATGCGTTGAATGAATGGTAGTGAAATAGCTGTTATAACTGATTTTAATATAACTTGTGACTTATTGGTGAAGTTACTATTCGGTGTTTGACAGAGCTGTGTGTTTGTGTTTGGATTCTGACTGTTGCTGTGGCGCTCTGGTTTAAAGTTCTTAATAAATGAATAGCGTTGTGCTGCATGCTGACGTCTGGGTTTTAATTTAGATTTTAAACTTCTAGCAGTGTCTGAGACATGAGGCCGGCATCAGCCGCCGTTGCATGCATTCTTTACTTCAGTGTTGCTGTTGGGGTTACAGCGTTACGTTACTGGATTGATTTATTATAATGGATTAAATTAAATACAACATCAGCATTAATTTGGTAGTGATAAAATATGTTCCAGACAAAGGCCTGATTTAATAATGACAATGATAATGATAATGTTTGATGCTGCTTTTGATTATTAAATAGCAATCTGATTGGATTGAACGTGCGGTTTTTCTCAATTATGTGATCGCTTATTTGCTTTGCCGTTTGATGACATTGTTTGCTGAATAATGTTATTTTTCAGCGGTGTTTTATGTGTTTCTGGATCTGTTTTATCCGTTGTCATTTCCTTATTCCACTGACGTGTATTTTACGGTTTCGGACTTGTTCACGGCGTTCCGCTGCAGGGGTCCGGTGTGAACCGTCTCGGATCGATCGCGTCTTTCTTTTTGTGCGTTTGTTGTGATTCTGTGATTTGTGCCTCTGTCATGTGTGTTTATGTGTAAGCTGTTTAGGTTTATTTGGTTCCGCTGAGAGAGTTGCGGGTGTTGTGAACGAAGTGGTAAACTGTGTGTTTGGTGATGAGAACTGGTCCGTATTTTCCGGCGGGCAGGAATCTTGGTTAAGTGTTTGAATGTGACCATTAGAATATTTGTTAACGTAAGATAATTGTGAACATGCCATGTTGTTTTATTTTTGTTTTAACTGTCTCGTATTTCGTGTCAGCTAGCTGTGTGTCACTATGCCTGGATATGAACGGCCTGGGACGCCGGGTTCGTGAGTTTTGGTTATTGGGACTTTGTTATTCGTGTTCTGACGTGGATGTTTACAGTAAATTTGTTTTTTTGTTGAGCTGGCATGGTTAGTGTTGTAATTTCGTTGTAAGTTCACTCCGGTATAATGTGAATGTGTTGTGTCGATTTGTTTCCCCATTGTTTTTGGCGTCTGTTTGAGTTCCCGTGATGTTAACTCAGTGATCCTCACTATTTTTTTCACAAGAGCCACATTGGCAGTGCAAAATCAAAAGGCGAGCCACTTTTACGACAACATACTAAGTCACCTTTGCAAATGTAAATTGGACATCCCACAAAAAAGAAATAACACGGCCAATACATTTTCATTTAAGACCAGATTTATTTTAATACTGGGATGAGCGGAAGCTGGCATGCATGCCCTTGACTTTATTCATGTTATATTTGTAGTTTGTTGTTGCAATCACAGTGAGGCATTCAAGATGAGCATGGGTCAGTCGGTTTCTCTGTTTCCTCTTGATAATGTTCATGGTCGAAAATGTTGACTCACAGGTGTATGTGCTCATGAAGAAAGACATCACTTTCTGTGCAAGTGGTTTCAAAGTGGGGAAGTCTGCTTCAGAAACCAAACTCCAGAAGTGGCCAACACCTGCTCTGAGTTCAACTTGGAGAATGTTATTTGTTTGCAGCTCAATTATTTCACTCTCCAGAGCAGCACGATTATCAGGGCAGAGCTGTGTGATGGTTGGCGTGAGGGAGGACACATCCACATGGAAGGGGTTTTCAATAAAATTGAAAATCTCCTTATGTTCAGTCACATCACTGAATCTGGATTCAAACTCACCCTTCAGCTCCTCCAAAACTTCAACAAATCTGCTGTAGCTGAAGTGCTGCTGCAGAGATGGGTCCCTTGTGGTTGTTGCTTTGAGTTTAGGGAAGTGGATGAGTTCTCTGTCAGGTATCCACAGAGAAGTTATTTTGTTTTCGAATGCTCTGACTGCCCTCAGCATGTCACTTGGAAGTTTGTCTCTCCCTTGGAGCTGCAAGTTGAGAGTGTTCAGGTGACAGGTAATGTCAGTAAGGAGGGCCAGCTGTATGATCCAGTTTGGGTCTTTCAGCTCTGGCTGGTGTTTCCCCTTGGTGTCCAAAAAACTGTTGATTTCAGGAAGGAGGCTCAGGAACCGCTCCAGCACCCTTCCACGGGACAACCATCTTACTTCACTGTGCAACACTAAATCACTGTACTCTGTGTCATAGTCCTGGATTAACTCTCTGAACTGTCTGTGGTGTAGTGCTCTTGAAACAATGTAATTGACCACATGCACAACCCTTTGCATCACATTTAGGAATTCACTGTTTCTGAGCTTTGACACCAGTGCCTCCTGATGGATGATGCAGTGGAAGCTGATGAAATTGCCGATTTCATCTCTTTTCTTCATGAGGCCAACAAGACCCTTCTCTTTGCCTCGCATGCTTGGAGCACCATCAGTACACACACTTGCAAGTTTGGACCAGCTGAGATGATTTTCCTCAAAAAATACTACAAGCGCATTAAGAATATCCTCACCTCTTGTTTGGCCACAGAGTGGTAGTAAACACAACATTTCCTCTTGAAAAGAGTTTTCTTTCGGGAACCTCACCCAAGTGCACAGCTGAGCAACGTCAGTCACGTCTGTGCTTTCGTCCACTGCGATGCTAAAACAAGGTGCAGCACGCAGATCAGCCA
Organism: Gouania willdenowi; assembly: GCF_900634775.1. NCBI lineage: Eukaryota > Metazoa > Chordata > Actinopteri > Blenniiformes > Gobiesocidae > Gouania > Gouania willdenowi. The sequence goes on from NW_021145252.1 coordinate 118,146, forward strand.
ACAACTGGCCACGTATGTCCTTTCCGATGTCTTCCATTCGCCTCATTATTGTTGAATCAGAGAGCTGTAACCCTTTTAGTTGTTTAATGATGGCGTCCTTGTTGTCAAAGTCTGAGAAGAGTATTTCTGCTGAAGCCAAAAAACAGTCTTTCACTATTTCTGAGTCTGAGAAGGGTTTTTTAGCCCGCGCCAAAATCCACGCTATTTCATAAGACGCCTCTGTTAAACGCTCTGCAGTGGAAGTTGTCCGGTGGATTAGATTTTGCTGCTCACAAAGTGAAGCAGTGAGATGTGCTATTTTTTTCTTTCTTATTTCACTGCCAGACGGATAACTTTCATTGAATTGTGGATGCGCCGTTTTGAAATGGCGCTCCAAGTTGCTTCGTTTGAAACCGACACGGGTTTGTTTGCATATTAAGCACAGAGGGTTCATGCCATGCAGAACAAATAAGAATTCGTCTGTCCACTTATCTTGAAATTTTCTGTGCTCATCTTGTATGCTTCGTATTTTCCGTTTCTTGCTGGGTAACGTTACACCTGCCGTTTGTCTGCTCGTCCCCTCTCCGGTGTCTTTGTGCTGATTTTTGTTTGCTGCTTCCTCAGACTCATTTTCCTCATCTGCTCCACTATTCGTTCCAACACTGTGTGTCTGTCTGTCTGGTGTTTGACCTCGTTTCTGTCCCTTTTTTATTAAAAACCGGTCCATTTTGTGTTTTACGCTAGCTAGCGGAGCTTACTGCTGCCTTCATGTGAAGTGGAAATGTCCGGCGCGTCGTGTTCAAGTGCTTTTGTTGTCATAGTGAAGTGAACCATAGCGGACCCAGTCTGTCCTGAACTGCTATTGGTTAAAATGTTTTAGACTGCTAGCTAGTATCTGCTCTCAGGAGTTAAAACCAAATAATAACAGTATTTTAATAAAACGACACTAAGTTTAAAATATGTTTGGTATTAACCATAATTACGATAGCACTTGAAGGCAGCATACGTTGCCTGCCTGCAGACGTGAGCCGCTGTCAAGTTTTGGCTGTGTTACCACGGCTACAGTGTGTCCTACTTTCATTCGCGCTTTCCGTGATTCAGCTGCGTGAAATCTATTACAACTTACCAAAGGCAAATGGGCATTGTGAAACTGTAAGCTACAATGCAAGCCGCCAATTATAGCGTAACGAGCCGCATGAGGCTCGCGAGCCGCGCAATGAGTAACTGTGTGTTAACTCTTCGTCGTTAACGTTGCTACTGGACGTTTGTTTGTTTTGAGAGGCGGAGCTACAGGTTACGTCATGGAGTGGACGGACTGTGGTCCGCCCAAAGGGGGGAGGATGATCAGTTGTGGCGCCATCTAGCTAAAGAGATGGTGAACTGCACAAATTTTACTCTAAAGTTAAATACTGCCTCTAGCGGTACATATGGGAAACTGCATGCTTTAGTGGAAGCAATGTTGCTCTCTGCTGGTAACATGAAGTTAACACTTATATAGAAATTACTCGTTCATTTAAATACAGTTTATTCTTTAATATTTATACATTATAATTAATCATAATTATAATTGTTCCATAAGCTTGAAATATGAGTAAGATTTATAGAAATTTTTTTAAAGGTTTATTTTTTAGTTTTGGATTTACAGCTTTAAAAATGGTGATGACTTGTTATGAAACTGAATTTTTGTTTTTATTTTTTACATAAGGAGTTGAGAAGAGGAGTGCCTGAATCACAACTCCTAAAACACTGAAACACACCTGGTGGTTTTGACTTTGTGGGTGACACGATACTCGAATTCCAGTCGAGAGAAAGTGGTGCGTTTATTCATGAAATTATTCAAATAGAACATTTGTTTTTGTTTATTTTTTACACATTTATAGCAACACATTACCTTACACAAACAATCAGAACACAATTTATTCACTTATATATGGCTTCACAGTGGTATATATGATACATGAAAGGACTTGGCAGTGGACTGAATATTGAATTTGTTTACTTTTTGAGCATCATTGATTAACAATCACTCATTGATTGATTGGCTTTGACAATTTAGTATTATTAATTTGATTAGTTATCTGCAAGTTAGCTAATCTGTTTAAACTATCAAGTGAATATGGTGAATAATAATTTCAGTATCTGTGCTTAACTTAACTTTGATTGGGGATAATGATATCATTCCAGTTTTGGAGATGATTTAAGGTTTGATCAATTATATCATTACGATTAGGGTGGATTTATTCTCACATCACTTCTTCTGCAGTTGGCAAAGTTTGGTGACCATAGATTTTGTATAGCACATAATTTTTCGTTCGACATTAGATTTATAGTAAAGGAAAAATTAAGAGAAGTTCTTTATAATGACGAGTCCCTACATTACACAGCCATGGTCAGTTGAGGGTACTTTTAATCCAGATGTAGTTAACACCTTACAAGTCCTAGTGTCTACTTATAGAGCACGTCAGAGGAAAGGAAAAAAGGGAAAGAAACGAAGTGAAGAAAAAAGACAAATTGAATTAGGCATACTGCAACTCTTTGAGATCGTAGGGCAAAGTTTATCTAAACTGGCAAATGACAAAAAGATGCAAAGCACACGAGACATTAAGAAAAAGGAGAAGACCACCAAGTTGACAAAGAAAACCAACATATCTTTCTCTCATGCAACATCAGCAAAGAAGCCACCACCATATGAAAGAGAAGTACGTTTACGAATGTTGGCAAAAGCAGAAAGAAGAGGAGATCGATCAACAAAGCAATTAATGTCAGAGAAAGATGACACGAAGGACAATGAAAGTGAAAATGAAAGTGAAAGACATGAAAGTGAAGACGAAAGTGAAAAAGATGAAAGTGAAGAGGAAGTGGAAGGAGAAAAAAAATCTCCAACGGAGTTTACGCAACAAAGAGAAGAAAAAAGTCTCAAAAGTCAGACACCTGGAAAGATGCACTACATCCAAAAACAGAAAAGAAAGACAACAAAATGCGCCCAGTGATACTAATCACAAAATCTGGACAAAATCTGGAGTACAAGCCTTGGCAGAATACTGACATGTCTGACATACTCGGAAAATTACCGACGCTTCAAGATGGTGCACACCCCTGGATCTCAAAGCTGGAAGAGGTTCTGGTGGGAACACAGCCAGCGATGGGAGATATTAAGAGACTTTTGGCCAGCCTTATTGGAGTTCCAGCAATGAAAGAGATTCTGCAAACAGCAGGCCTAAAGAGATATGTGGAGACGTCTGTCAATGATCAAGAACGGTTTGCTGCAAGTCGAGGATGGATGTGGAGAACCTTGAGAGGACTTTTTCCAACAAATGTGCATCCTGACAACATCTTCATTGAGCCACTTGGCCACCAAGAGAACCCGAGAGCATATGTATCAAGAGCTCATCGAATGTGGAGAAACATTACGGGAAATGATCCCGAATTGAACCAGATGGAGAAATCAATTTTAAGAGCCAAAATCCAGAAAGGACTACCCCTGACAGTGAGGAGCAAATTGGCTGAAGTGTTTGGTCTTGGAAGTATGACCAAAGGCGTATATACGGATCACATCGCACATCAGGTGGAAGTGTATCGGAAAAAGGAACAAGATCAAGATACTCTCCGAAAACTCACCCAAATACAGTTGATCGATGATAAGAAGAAAGAAAAGAACCAAGCAATCGTCATGAAGAGTCAGACACAACCTACTCAAGTGCAACCACAACTACAACAACAGTTTCAGCAACAGCCACCTGAGGTTCCCATTGCCTCTTTCCAACAGCCATCGTGTGATCAACCACAAATAGGAAGAGGAAAAGGCCAAGCAAACTTTGGAAGAGGAAGAGGAGGAAACTTCCCACAGATACAAGGACCATGTCATAATTGTGGACAAATGGGCCACTTTGCTCGTAATTGCTACAGCTCCAGAGGAAGCTTCAGAGGAAACTTCAGAGGAGGATTCAGGAATAGCTTCAGAGGAGGCTACAGAGGTCAACAGCAGCAAATCAGGGGACCGGTAAACCCATGTAGGGGTCCGGTACCTGGTTTCTAAAGGTGCCAGCTGGTAGTGTCAGGGCCGAAGCAAGAACCAACAATAGAGGTGAAGATAAACAATCAACCATTGGAAGTTATGGCTGATTGTGGTGCTGCTTTCACCTGTATTCGGCCAAAAGACGCTATACATCTTCCCATGTCTGGACAACTAATACGCACAATCGGGTTTGAGGGCGTGAAACAGCTGATTCCTCTCACAGAGCCAGTTGAGCTCTGCTACAAAAACCGAAAAATCACCCTACCCATATTGGTGTCAGAACATACACCCATTGCTCTCTTGGGAAGAGATGCAATGTGCCAACTTGAATGTACGATACAATGCACACCTAATGGCTGCCAGGTGGATGTACCTTCTGATACTCACCATCAACTACACATGGCACCAGACTCAGAGACTTCTTCAGTATACTGGATTGGAGATCCAGATCCAGAACCGCTAAAACCAGCTACTATTTGGGAAAAGTCCATCGTGGCAAACATGCCTAACACAAAGCTACCAGAGTATCCACATCATTGCACACTCAAATATTTCAAGAACACAGACCAAGCAAATCCAGAACAATGATTGAGTAATCAACCCAAACATGTTGAGCTGACTTCATCACCACAAGGAGCAGCTATGAAGATGAACATTAACGATTAGTAGTTTGTCTCGGTCAGATGATAACTCATTTACATAGAAACATCTCTGAAAGTTATTTAGAAGCTATTCATACAGCACTAAAACCTAGAACAGTTAGGGAAATGATGTCATTTATTGATATCACAGACTTTTAGAGCAGGAAGATATTATCTTAGTGAGATGCGCTACGGTAAATTCGGCTGAAAATTTGCCAACTCCAGAAGATGGGGAACCACATGATTGTGTGGAAAATTGCGGGTTTAAGAAAACAGATGGTTCTCAGATCCAACATCATACACAGGTATTGAAATTATTGCATGCAATGATAAAACCAAAAGAAATAGCTGTAGCTAAGTGTGCAGCTCACAAACAGGACATGTTAAGAAATCAGGAAGGACTGATGGTAGTGCCTTCAGACCTACTGGGCCTAATGATTCAGGAAGCCCATGGGTTAGCCCATGTGGCAAAGGGAGAAGTTAGGAGAAAGATTGCAAAAGTGTGTGGGGCTTTGGTTATAGATTATGTTGACATGATAAAACCAGTTGTGAATAGATTTTCACAATGGTCTGAAGCATGTCCAAGCAAACGTAAAGATGCTCAGTCTGTTGCTAAGTTTTTGTGTTGCGAAGTTTAAAGTAGATGGGGTTTACCCGATCGCATATCTTCAGACAACGGGAAAGAATTTGTGGATAAAACAGTAAGGTTAATTTTACGAAAAAATTAGGAATCAAATAACGTTTAGGAGCTGTCTATCACCCACAAAGCCAAGGTGTGAATAAATGAATGTTGTGCTAAAAAACTGCATTGTTGAAATCTGTTAGCACACAGGTTTTAATTGGGTTGAGGTACTTCCACTAGCATTAGTGATATGTCATTTAAGTGAATTCTAAAGCAAAAAGGTCAATAGCAATTAGTTAGATCAATAATGACGGTAGAACAGAAAAAATGTCCACTATTCTAGGGCTATAGCTAGTGGTATTATTGCGTCAAATATAGTTTCTACAAATACATCAGTGATAGATAAGAATGTTTCAATAACAGTGATGACAACAGCTAATTCTATGATTTCTGATAATCATACAAGTGCAGCTGTGGAAATGAGTTCCACAACAAATAACAATGGCAACTTCTTCATTGCTTATAGAGCCTGAAGGTACAAAAACAATACTAGACATTACATCCCAATTCATTATAGTCTATAAATACAACTCAACAGGCTATTGAACAATTGAACATTAGGTTGAATAATATTGAGGACAGTTTTAAAGAGACATTAGATGAGGAGATTGATAACGACTGCGGTGAGACAGATAGTGTGAATATATCACCAGATGAGTATTCGGACGGAGATTTGACACCAGAAAAAATGTCTCAGAATTTTCGCGCCATAAGAAAGCGGAAAAAGTTGAAATCCTGGGGTTTGATGCCTCAGTGTTGCAAATTTTAGATACATGGGCAAGCAGAAATGTGGTATTGGCAAATAACTCACTCCGTTAGAGAAATTACTGGGATAAAGGGTCCGGTTTAGTGAAAATTCCAACTCCAAGCACGTGGAATTCAATTTACGATTAATACCTGAACCTTTGCTGGCATATTGCCAATCATGATTGGTGACATGGCTGTGGGTTCTTACAAAGCAAACACAATTCTGATAATTTGGTGGAAATAGCTGATCGCCTGTTCACATGCAATATTTACATCACTACAGTTGTTCTTCGCCAGTGGAATGACAGTTTTTGAATATTCTTGAATATTATGAAGATATTGTACGTTCTGGGAGCTGCTATTTTATCACTTTGTGTGATTTTCTGTTGTTGTACATTGGTACTGACCTTTCCTAAAGCTATGATACAGATGAGGAGGTGACAGTAGTGGTTGATGAGATAGTGGAGACTTATCCATTTTGATTGATTACACCATTCCCTGAACGATATTTTAACCAAGTGGTTTCTTGGTTAAAGGGGGGAACGGAAAGGAAATATGGAATCACGTATTAATAATGCATTAATTAGGCATTGAGTGTTAAACATTAATCAAAAAAGATAGAGGAAAAAAAAAAATAAAAAAAAAAAACAACAAAGAAAAATTAGAATTTAGCTATCATGTGGTGTTTAATGTTTGTGCAAGATACTGGTCAGATGTTTTTTACCTTCCAGAACAAGTGTGGGAGTGATGGGGCTAGATGATTCTACCTGACTATATGAACATGGACACCTCAAACATGGACACTCCAGTTATGGACACTGAAGGACAAAAATATGGATGGCAATCCACAACGAAGCCGTCATGAACTGTGATACTGAACGATAAGTTGATGCTGCCAAAGGAATATCAACAACAACAATTGTCCAATGTATTAATATGTGTCCTACATGTTTGTGATGTTTATTGTATTGGAATATGTTTATTACAATGTATTCTACCTCATTAATGATTTCTACTTCATACTAGGTATTTTAACGAATACACATTTTAGAGTTTGCTAGATAGTTTAAAGTGCTTATGTTGGGACCTCAGGTATTGTGATTTTTTTTCCGTTTTTTATTTGAAGGGCCAGTGGGGCTTAGGCAAGGAAAGGCTTACTGTGAGGTGCGATGGGTCGACCAGACCTCACAGTGGGCAACCTTTTGTTTGTTTCTGAGGTTCTCAATGTGTGTACTTAATGTAGATGCACGTAGACATTTAGACATTTATGTTTTTCTTTTCAAGTAAAAACAAATCAACTAAATTAGAGCTAAGTAAGTCTATAGACTTGGAGTTAAAGACTGATAAATATAAGATAAAATAAGGCATTAATTAAATAAATACTAGTTTTCTCATTTTGATTGGTTAGAGATTTATTAAAATTGGCAGAGGATGATATTTGAAAGGATCCTTTTCACATTTGGAAATTTTACAGTATGATTAAGGCTAAACATGATAAGGGGTTGTCATAACCTTTAAGACTATTTATGACATGCTTTGTTATCTTTGTTTTTTCGAGGTGGATGGACCTCGAAAAGGGGGGAATGAGGTGTATTTACTGCTTCACGTGTAGGAAATTAAATCATCTAAATTGAACTTTGACTGTGCTAGCCTCAGCATTCCTGGCCAAGCAAAGGAACAGTAGAATCAAAGAACAGGTTTGTTCCTGTTATCACCTCTTTGTTACATTACGATCAAAAATAAACAATCAATCAATGTTTCAAACTCTGGGCTCCGACCCCCTGCGGAGCCCAGGGGATTTAATCATCCTCACAGGTCACTCAGGATGTTGGAAGAATACCAGCTGTTTGTTTCCACCTCAAAATGAGATCATCATGTGAGGGTCTTATCACCTAAATGGACAAATGTTGCTTCCTTTCTTTGTGTCCCAGAAAAGGGTTGTTAAGTAATCATGTGACATCTGAGAACTTTGTGAAAGATATAAGCTTTGCTCTCCTGTTCTTGCTTCAGAGTAAATTTGACCCCGGCTGCTCTCACAGGGCTTCTGCCTCAGCCCTGTTCTTTTGATTCTGCTTGTGTTAATAAACTTTGTGTTATTATGCAAGCCAGTTTCAGCGATGATCCCTTTTTCCACACTACATCTTTTTCATCGTTCACATCTCCATCTGGGGAAACCACGACACATGTATGGGCCAGCCGTGGATAGTTGTACCACACTGACAGCCAATCAGATTGCAGCATTTCTTGTCCGCGGTCCTTGGTACTGAATTTTACTTTTCCTGTCAATGGTGCTGAACTGCTTTGTTACTTTTCTAAATTTAGTTATAATATGTAATATTACACTGCAAAAATCATATCTGTAATCAAGATTTATTTTCTGTTCCATTCAGAAATTAATTAAAAACAACCTATTTGACCTATTATTCATATTGAAAATAAGCTGACCAGTGCTTTGAAGATGGAATCAAGTGAAACAAGTTCTTTCCTTAAAATCAGTGTTTTATTAAAAATACTCAAACATGAGCCTTCAGTATTAAAAGCTAAAACAAGTATAAACGGGTAAAAAAACAAGAACAGGAAAACTATGGAAATTGTAGCTGCTGCAAAGCAATGGGACTGGGCAGAAGTTGCAGTAACTTGGTGCAACAAGAAGAATACTGAGTAAAACAAGAGGGAGTAAAAACAAGCAAGTATAAAAATAAGTTTATGAGTAATAACAATCAGTTTTAATATACAAATGCTTGTTCATGTGGATCTTGTTGGGTTCTTTCTTTCTTACTATGAACTCCATTTTTTTTTTTTGTTAAGCGCTTTGAGATGACTTTGTTGTATTTTGCACTATATAAATACAGTTCAATTGAATTGAATCCTCAAAAAACAACATCAATTCGATATACTGTATATACACAAGAAAGAAAAAAACACTAAATCTATTAAAGTAATCAGTACACAATTTACACACCTGACACTATGCCTGCATTAGTATTATGCACCAATTGTACCATAGTTTGAGTTTTGAGAACAGTGGGTGATTAAAATATGAAATGTATTAGGTGTATGCATAAAACATCAGCATTACTACTTCTTTCCTTCTGCTGCCCACCTCTCCTTTTCCATGCCATAGAATGATGAGGCTTGAAATTCCCTCCATGTCATTTCCTTCGTCATGCCTCTGTCTTTATATAAGGCGAGGACTTATAGGTGGGCAGTAAATGTATTTTCTTGAAACTTTTGGAAACCCTGTGTGTACATGTTTGCTGTTTGGGCCCTGCTTTAGCTCTGTGCGACAGAATCGGCACATTGTTCCCTGAGGTTGAGGGTCTGGGAGTTTCCTCTTTTTTTCAGCTTTTTCCTCCACTCTGTGCTTTGTTAGCTGAAGTTCACGCTGAAAGAAATCAGTCTGTGCAAACTCTTCAAAGGCCATTCTAGGATTTGTCAGGCCCTCTGCAGAATAGGCTTTAAAGACCTTTGTGGAGCAATAGTAGTATCTAATGGGCCCTTGCTGATGAACTGATGATATCTCACTTTGGTAGCGGGATTTTTGGCTGCCCACACGAGAGACATTTTTTTGTCGGTTTGGGTTTTTGTTGCTGCTGGTCTGGATGTCGGTGGAGGAACAACGGCAGAAGGTCCAGCTGACGGAACAAGGATGAAAAACAAAAACATAATTAGTGACGTGTCGTCATTTTCACATCTTTTATTATCATCACAGATTACATAATAACTTAAAACATTTTTTGACCACAGTTACATCTTCAGAATAGTCATAAAAAACATCTTACTGTGTGGTGTCTCAGGTGTCTGAGGGTCTGGTCTGTGTGTCAGTGGGGGAACAACAAATTTGGGTATTATAGACAGTATAGTAAAGGACACATTTGCGGCACAGTAACAAAGAGTTATGAAGACATCTTACTGTGTGTTGGTTGGCTCATGTGTATGAAGGGCAGAGGAGATCTCAGAAGGTGGGAGGGTTCCTGAAAAGATCAATGTATATATGTTCAATTAAAACCAATAAACTCCATTTACTTTACATTGCATCATTTATTTATTCACTTTGTTAATATATTTGTTCCCACTAATGTTCAGAAACTTATAACACTCATAAATCAGCAGGGGATGTAGCTCAGTGGTTGAGCGCATGCTTAGCATGTATGAGGCCCCAGGTTCAATCCCTGGCATCTCCAAGGAACAAAAACTCAAGGGTTGTGAAGTTCCATGCCGTCTTTCTGCAATGGGTGTTTGTCATATTTTTCTCATTTTTCATGCCCTTCTGCATTTTAATCCCAGTTTAAGTGTGCACATCATTTTTAGACTAGTTTTTAGGGTCTTTTCTCAGAAAAAAAAAAGAAATCCAAATTTGTTCAAGTCTTATGCCTTATTATTACCTTAAGTCCAATTTTGGGCATTTGCAACTTAATTCACATTTTTTTTTTTTTCATTTTTTTTTCTCATTTTTTGTAAAGACAACAGGGGATGTAGCTCAGTGGTAGAGTGCATGTTTAGCATGTATGAGGCCCCAGGTTCAATCCCTGGCATCTACAAGGAACAAAAACTCAAGGGTTGTGAAGTTCCATGCCTTCTTTCTGCAATGGGTGTTTGTCATATTTTTCTCATTTTTCATGCCCTTCTGCATTTTAATCCCAGTTTAAGTGTGCACATCATATTTAGACTCGTTTTTAGGTCTTTTGATAGCATTTTCTCAGAAAAAAAAAAAAAAATCCAAATTTGTTCATTTTTTATGCCTTATTATTACCTTAAGTCCAATTTTGGGCATTTGCAACTTAATTCACAATTATTTTTTTTTCATTTTTTGTGAACATAATTGAGGATGTAGCTCAGTGGTAGAGCGCATGCTTAGCATGTATGAGGCCCCAGGTTCAATCCCTGGCATCTACAAGGAACAAAAACTCAAGGGTTGTGAAGTTCCATGCCTTCTTTCTGCAATGGGTGTTTGTCATATTTTTGTCATTTTTCATGCCCTTCTGCATTTTAATCCCAGTTTAAGTGTGCACCTCATATTTAGACTCGTTTTTAGGGTCTTTTGATAGCATTTTCTCAGAAAAAAAAAAAAAATCCAAATTTGTTCAAGTCTTATGCCTTATCATTACCTTAAGTCCAATTTTGGAACTTTTTTCTCATTTATTTTTCTCATTTCCTATCAAGATAGCAGAGGATGTAGCTCAGTGGTAGAGCGCACGCTTAGCATTTATGAGGCCCCAGGTTCAGTCCCTTGCATCTCCATGGAACAAAAATGCATGGATTGTCACATTTTATGCCTTCTTTCTGCAATGGGTGTTTGTCATATATTTCTCATTTTTCATGCCCTTCTGCATTTTATTTCCAGTTTAAAACTCTGAATACTTAGGCATTGCTTTTCTTGTGAATCCAGGCTGTTCCATAATTTCACTCCACATACTGACAGACGTATAATTCTCATTGCATCATGGTCCACAAAATGTTTAGCTTTGTTCATAATTGAGAGACTTTTTGAAAATTTGCTTTTCATGTCTGATTTTGGCTTTTCATGTCAGTTTATTGTCAATTATTACCCCAAGAAATTTATTTTCAGGAACATTTTCTTGTTGAATATCATCTATTTTTATTTTTGGATTATCTTTAATTACCAAATATCCATACTTTGTTTTATTTATGTTTACAATGAATTTATTACGATCTATTAACAAGGGGATGAAGTTACGCTCCAAAGTTGGGTTAAATTACTGTGTCTTGCATTGTTGTTAGTGAGGATATTTCAGAACAAGTGTGTTCAAGCACACAGGTTGTGAAGGTTCAGGTATTTGAATATATTTATATACACACCAGGGTTTTTCAATCTTGGGGTCGTGACCCAATGTGGGGTCGCCTGAAGTGTTTAGTAATAATAATTATTGTTTTTATTTATCTATTTTTGCACAATTTAAAAAACAATACATAACATCAGAGAAATAGACATGCAGTGTAAGAAGAAGCTGAAAGAGCTTAAAAATGTATTATTCTTTTTCAAAGTGAAACACCACACACAATTTCAAACAATATAAATATTGTTCAAATAAAATGCAGTATAAAAAATAACTGAGCTGAGTCATATCATCACTTTGTACACTAATATTTACTTCTCTGTATTTGTAACAGAAAAACAAATTTGATCATAAAACTAGAGAAAAAAAGTCTCTGAGGTCACGACCCAGAAAAGTTTGGGAACCACTGATATACACACTTTATGTTGATTCTGTTTTTAGGCTATGTTTTATTTTTTAATGAATGTATTCAAGTATTTAATTCAGGGACTAATGGTTTGTTCTGGAAGTAATAAAATGTATCTGAAGTTACTTGAGAAGTTTTTTTTATGAGGTACTTTTTTACTCTTACTCAAGTACAAGTACTTTTAAAAATGGTAAATGAACTTGTTTTATAAAGTGCTTTTATGTCTACACTGAAGTCGTCCCAAAGCGCTTTACAATTTCAACTCATTCACCCACCAATGAGACTGAGCTGCCATGGGTCAACCACTGAGAACAACTTAGGGCTCAGTGTCTTGCCCAACACATAGACTGGGATCAAACCCCCAACCTCTTGATCAGAAGATGACTGATGAAGTAACAGTACTTTTACTGGAGTACCGTTGTTGTTTCCTCTACCCACCACTGGTTATAAAGTATATTTAAGGAAGTGTAGAATACTTTGAAAGTATGCCAAGGTCAGCAGATCACAATGGTTAATAACTACATTTACACAAATACAACAGCAGCTGATATGATCTCCTAGTGCTGTCGCTCATTGCCATTTAAAGTGTCACACACTGTGGTTTGTGATGGATGTAGTGTTATTAGGTTGAATTGATTACATAAAAAAATGGTAGTTACAATTTTTTATTTCATATTTCATTCACAAAATGTACAATGTATAACATGATGGTGACAGAAGCTGTTGAATCATCAGCTACCAAAAATGACTAAGAAGTTTAAGCAAGGGTGGATTTCAGAACGACTGTGGCTCCCGGACGTATCTCTGGACTCAGACTTCAGCCGTAGTTCCAGTGTCGTAGCAGGACGAACGTGTCTATCACGAGGACACGCCCACTCTCCAAATTTGTTTCCTTTTCTTTGCCTAAAACAAAACACATAAAACTTTAAGTTAGCTGATGAAACAGCAATTTGCATTATCTGTGGATTTATATTACATGTGTGTCGCAAAATAATATATGTGATGTAGAGCGTGTGCATTTCAGAATTTATAAGTGTGCATAAAATACATATTTGCAAAATCAAGCATGTGCATTTGTGAAAAACCCTGCATGAGTTAATTCATTGTGATATTGTCCTGATTCCATAGATTTCAGCCGTAGTTCCAGTGTCGTAGCAGGACGAACGTCTCTAACACGTGGACACGCCCACTCTCCGAGTTAGTCTCCTTTTCTTTGCCTAAAACCAAACACATAAAAGTTTAAGTTAGCTGATGAAACACTTTCACAGTCACTGTTCCATTACCTTTAAGGTTGCTGTGGCAACATGTCTGCAGGGTAGACTTACATAGTTCCTCTTGTTGGTCCAGCCGGGGTTCTGCTCGTGGTGGAGCAAAGCACAACGTTTGGCCTCAGTATTATACTGATCTTTGTCCTCCGCTGGCAATGACTTCCACTGTTGATGGAAAACAAGAAAAGTGTCACTAACACACACTGAAGACTAGAGTTTAAAGATCACAGATCATTCATGGAGGAAAAACAAACTCACCCGTTCACCGAGGAATTTGTTGACGACAGCGCTCGTCCTCACGCCCAGATCTTCCTCCGCAGACTTCCTGTGCTCTTTGAGAAACAGCATGAAGGCATTGGGGGGCTTTTTTATGTACAGCCCCTCTTCCACCTTCTCTGCCTTACGCTTGTTCACCTTTCTGAAGGAACAAAACACAAATACACAGTATAAGAGCACATGTTAACAGTGAGCAGAGCATGATCCAGAGTCAGTCACAAGAAAGACATGTACGATGAAAACAACTGCAGGAAACTCACTTTAAGACTGGAGCCTTCACTGGGGGGCTGGGACTGCTGGGACTGCTGGGGGTTCTGGTTGCACGATTGAAACAACGTCATTCTCATTCCTACAAAGATTAAAACACAAACACACTGGATCAGAAATCATGTCACATGTGAAGTAACGTCTGCGTTTGAACAAGTCTGTTTGTTTGCTTTACTTACTGTCCTCCAAAAGTGGGAAGTGGATTCATCCCTGCAGTGAACACTGGAAGTCCATTATACTGGAGACACAAAAACATGTGAATGTTAGAGTTCCCATCATAGTATCAATACAAAGATCTACAGAAATACATTAAGAACTGTGTTAAACAGAGATGTTACTGTCATAGCAGACACAGCCGATGGGATGAAGGTTTGGAGCTCAATATGTTGTTGGGCCTGCATGTGCACATCATTAGGAATGGGGTTGATGGTTGTGGGGCAAGGATTTTGTGGGTGGCAGTACTCTGCGATAGACAAGACATCAACGGTTGTCAGGTCTTCATAGTTTGGAGCCCCGTCCTGGTCGTCAGCGAACGTTGTTTGGTCCTGAAGCAGTTGGGCAATGTACTGGCCATTTATTTGTTGGGCCCCGTACCCGTCATCATAATCCTCAGGCCAGTAAAAAAAAGTATCTTCCTAAAGAGCAAAATGACATCCATATTTAAAGAACCATCAATAACACATCAACATTATTAAGTAGAGAATTCTACAGAAGAACAGGAAGGGCGTGTCCAGGTTCTTACCGGCTGAACGTGCTGTTCTGAGGCCCACATCTTACTGATCAATAGGCCACAAAATATTCTCCAGACTCTGAGGGAGGAAAGAGGTTCAGTGAGTAGATCAGTGACATGTATTAGTAACAAAGGTTAAAGTAATGTAAGCATTGAGATCATTGATATTTACAAGCAATTTACATGAGTCATGCAGAGCGCCACAAAAATAATCTACAGAAGTATCCCATCGAGGATTAGAAGAAAGAGTAAGAGTTTATAAATTACACTTCTGTATTTGATGTCTTATGTTCAAATGTTTTGGTATTTTTTCCCCCATTTTTATTATTTTGTTTGCATATTTTAAAAAAAACCAATTCAATTCAATTCTCCCCATATAAAGTTTAGCTTACCCTTCCTTAGGGAGGACTGGTGATAGTCACAATAAAGCAATATAAAAAAATGTATTTATTAATATCTTTTGCAAGAATAAAACATGCATAAATGTTGCAAAAAGATTGCACTACAAGTAATGTTAACCTTTTACAACATATACAGACAAAACATAAATATTTAATTTGTGCAGTGATTATTGTATATCACTCTATGGATGTTCAGCACTGCTTTCTTTTAAGGAATTTATTTATTTATCAATTATCTACTCATTTATTTTCTATTTTGATACATCTTTTTTAAAAAATATTATTTTACTGTAATAAGTTGCAACACTTGTCCACAGGAGGCTTTTGAATAAGAAAAATAATTATTGGATGTATTCGAGCCTAATGGTCTGGTTGTTTCCACAACCTCCACACAGTCATTTATTAATTATTAAAGCATTATTAAACAGAGGGTTTTGTGCAGTAATGTGTGATTTAATGCTAAGTTTTATTAAGTTTTTTAAACTTTGGACATGCATAATCTGTGAATAAAATCATAATGTAATACAATGAGAAAAAAAAAAGCAATTTAAACTTAAATAACAGAAAATTATTCTACATTAAGAAAATAATCAATGTAGGAAATAAAGTATGTATCAATGTACATAAATGAAGAAAATATTCAAACAATGCAAACAGCTTCCATGGTTGGTAACGACATTTCACTCAGTGACTGACTGAACGTCATTGGCTGTTAAAACGAACCAAAACAAAATCATATCAAGTTCTTCAGAATCTATTTTATCTCTTAAATATTAAGTAAAAATCGACTTATTATAAGGTATGAACTAAAGTACAAATTTTCATCAAAGTCATTACAGGACTTAAGTATATCTACTGTTTTACTAAATAATTACATCTCTACTAAACAGTCTCAGCAGCACAAACGTTCACTACAAGTGTCACATCAGAGTCAAATTATCACAGAAGCAAAAGTAACACATGAAAAATCATCATTTATTGATTTTTGTTATGTTAAAAACGTTTTCTGTAGACCTATAATATAAAATCTAAACGTTTTAGGTCTCAAACCTGATTTAAACAGAATTAGAGAATATAATCGTAGCATATGTTTAACTTTTTAACGCTAAAATGATTAAAGTTGCCTTATCAGATGAGAATCATTCAAACAGCGCAGGGCCATGGTCTTACTTTTCTGGTCTCCTGTTTTAAAAAGTCTTTTTCTGGTAAACTTTTCGCTCCTTTCTCGGGTCAAAGATGCTCACAGCTCTGACAGCTCTGCTCTCACCGTCTGTCGCTGCTCACTAAGAACGTTGAAGGTCAGTAGGTGACTTTAACTGACGCATCCACCTCGTTTCTATGGCTACGCCACGTTACGTACACACTTAGAAAACTTTTCAAGATACACGCTCTATTTTTGTTTTTATTTGTGAGCATAAATAAGGACAATCTAGACGTTTTATATGACAAATAAAAATACAAATATTTACGTAGGCCAGTGTTTTTCTATGGAGGACCAGACCTGCCAACATTTTAAATAAATGAATAAAAGAATAAAAACAAAAACAAAACAAATTCAAAAATAATTGAGTGTGAATAAAAAAAATTATTACATAAATAAAAGTTAAAAAATAAATAAAATTAAAATAAATTATATTTGTATATATATATTTTTTTATTTCTACCTTTATATATTAATATTTTTTTTTATTTTTGACCGATATTTTATAGATTTTCGCATTTTTTTAATGGATTTATTCATATTCGTATTCATATTCAAACTTTTGTATTTTTTTGATACTTATAATCATCAATTTGTTTTTCATTTAAATTTTTCCTTTTTTTTTTACGTTTTTTTTAAAAATTCATTTATTTTTAATTAAGCAGGTTTGGTCTTCATCATTTTTCAATTTTGGGGAATAATTAGGTGCAAAACATGCTCCCATAGCTGTACCTTTCTGTAGTTTATAGAATTGATTCTGAAAGACAAACATTGTTAGTTAAAGTCCATTCTGTGAGTTGCATCATGAATACAGCAGGGGGCGTCTGTCCTGGTTGAGTATTTTCCAAATAATGTGAGAGAGATTCCAACTCTTCCTCATGGTCAATATTTGTCTAAAGTGATTCAATATCCATAGTCACAAAAAGTGCTGGACCTATATTTCTAATTTATTTCATTTTATTGAGTACATGTGCACTGTCTTGTATGAAAGAGGGCAGCTCTAACACAAATAATTTAATGTGAAAGTCAACACATTTTGATGCTGGTTCTGTGATAGATTCATTCACACTTATCATAGGTCTTCCAGGGGCTTTTCTAGGTTCTTATAGACTATTGGAAACATGTAGAAAGAAGGAATTCTGGGATTTTCACACAGAAAAAAAGTGATGATGATGATGATGATGATGATGCCTTTATTGTCATTGTACACATGTACCATGAGATTAAAACAAGCCAACTCCAGTAACAGTGCAAGAAATAAAATAAACAAGCAAACAATATAACATAGGACATCAATAAATAGTACAGGAAAGGATGTAAAGTGAACAGTATGTACATTTGGTATTTAAATAAATAAAAAAATAAATAAACAACCACATTGCTATATACAGTGTCTGGTGTATAGCACATTGTCTATATATGCGGTTCAATGATATTACACATCACTGTTTTTGTTTTGTTTTTTAAAGTGGCTGAGCAGAGTCTGTGGGTATGAATATGAGATCAGCGCATATTTGTTTTTTCTGGCCTTAATGCACCTGTAGCGCTTCCCTGAGGGCAACAGGTCAAACAGGTCAAAGCCAGGGTGGCAGCAGTCTTTGGTGATGGTTTTCACTGTTTAGTCTTTCAAAAATATAGACTGTTAAATTTTGACAACATTCAAATATTTGCATTAATACGATTGGCCTATAGAATCTTAAATAACTCTGCACCAGCACCTCTGAAGAACTTTATAAAGTTCACTTCTGCTGTGACAACTAGAACCATATAAACACAGCCCCAGCCACCCATAAACAAAATATATATAAATTTATCCTTTATCCTGTTTTATCCTTTATACCTGTCATTATTATTGTTACTGTTACTGGCTTGTTTTTTCTGTTCTGCACACTGAATACTGAGTCAAATTCTCTGTGTTGTTTTTGAAAACTGGACTTGGCAAAATAAACTTTTCTGATTCTTATTCTGAAGATCCTCCACCAGGGGGCAGTGTACCATACCCAGAAGTAAAACTTCATTAGCACAATCATACTTCTCATATAAAGCAATAAAGAATGGAACGATTTCACAACAGACCTGAAAAGTCAAACTGACTATTTTCTGTTCACTGCAGAACTTAAAAAGTGTCTGTGGAACAATCAAAGCTGCTCACACAGACACTGAGGTGGACACTATGTTTGAACCACGTGACAACTTACGTAATGTGTATTTATTCATGAACAAGTTTGCGGACATGTTTAGCTCCGCCTCTCTCTCCTGCGTGTGTGAATGTGTCACACACGTCACTCAGTTAAGGAAGGTTGCTGTCATTATACGGGGTGGATTAAAGAATTAATAAAGGATTGTTTTATCCCGTTAATGCTAAATGCTTCTGAGTCCGAGACGAGACCAAGACCTTTAAAATTTGGTCTCAAGACCGAACTCGACTATTATAACACTATCCAGGTGTGTTGCTGTAAATGAGAGGTGTAGATGTAATGTACAGGTGTGATACTGTTCATGTCTGTGCGTGTGTCAGTGAGAGTGCATATTCTGAGTGATTGTTCTTGTACAGTTTTTACCATTGTAATTTATTGAATGTTATTGTATGTTTTATACAGGTAACCAGGGACTACAGATGGAATAAACTAGCTGTTTAACTATACTCTGGTGTAGAACATCTCTGTCTTTTATGATTTTAATGTCTCTATGCATTTGTCCCTTCAAATAAAGACTAAACTATCATTAGTTGAAAACCATTTCAGTGCCTCATTTTCTTCTTTTAACAGGTTACATTCTCTTTTTGTCTTTGAGGCAAAAAATGTGTCTATTTCAAATGTTACTTTTCTGTAAAATGTGTTCAAAGTAGGATGGGATGTGGTAGGAATGAAGGTGGACTTGGGCTTAAGTAATGTTTGTGTAGATTCTGTCTGAATCTGAGAGTGAGAGGCAGCTTGATTGGGGTTAGTGTTGTACCAAACTTTCAGCTGGAGATTGTGATGGAAATGTAACAAGTTTATCTTGGTTTGAAATTCTTTGGTTGTGTTTGTGGAGGTAAAAGTTAGACTTTTAGACAGCACAGAGACATGACTGGGTGTGAGTGGAACACCTGATATGTTAATCACCTGTTCATTCTGGTTTTGCTCCTGGTTTATCTGCCATGACTTTGAGAAATGTACTTCTCTCCTTTTTTGTAGCTTTTCTTTTACAGCTTTTCTGAGCTCTAATTTAATACATGTTTAGAAAATCTCTATGTATCAATCCTGTATAATGCATTTTTCATGTTCTTAAACATCACTGAATGAACAGCTCTACAGATTTTAATTGTAAATGTGTAACATTTCACTTGGTCATGTGACCTGTTGAAAATCTTTAAAGGAAGTTGCTTGGCAGCCATTTTGTTACTGCCCTGATGAAGGCCTGTTAGGCTGAAACATGTTGACATGGTTTTTATGATTAAATAGTCCTGATGGAATAAAGGCTTTTTAACTACAGTCTCTCTGAGTGCCTCAGATCTTTTTGAAACTCTAAGTTGGATCCCCAAACTGAAGAGCACCAGGGAGACAACACATTTTTCAAGCAACTTTCTAACACAAGAAACCCATGCAGCACAACAGTTTTTTAACTTTATTGTTTATTTTCACTTTGTCAAATATACATCTGGGGGGTATCACACAAAAGTCTGATAAATACATCCAGGATAAAGGAGAATGCAGGGTTAGACAAAGTCTGGTCTGCACTATCTTGGATAAATTGGTTGCATGTTTGCTGTGGCAGGATAAAGAGACGATGTTTAGTGAAGCTGGGTTAGAATCACCCCAAACCAACCAAGGAGTAGAGGCTGCTGGACCTGGTAACCCTGAGTTTTCTTTTCTTTATTGCAAACAAAATATACCAACCAGTATGGTTAAAATAAAACACATCTAAACAACACTAAGAAAAATACATAGACACATTCAAAAGAAATTAGGCAGTTGACTTAATAACTTTTAAATTTCATTATTCATACCATTTTAAAGAAAGATTAAAGGTCTTTGACTAGTTTGGATCCCATAAATTTTAGGGAATCAATGTAAAGTTGACATTAATTTAGGAGAAACATTCAAACGGTCTTTGAATAATTTGGCTCAGATTAGTAAGACATTTAACATTAGCTCTAAATCCATACGGAAACGTTCGTTTTCCCGACCTTTTCTACATAAGCGTAATGTGCCTATGTGTGTGTGCTGTGCCAGGATGGCCAAGTGATATATGGATTTTTCCTTCCACTAACGTGGGTGTGAATTCCAGCTTTAGTCATATATATTTTTTCATTTTAACATATTTAACATGGCAAATTCCACCTTTGAAAACACAAATACAAAAAAATAAACATTTTAGGGTATTTCCTGGGTTAGGGTTAGTGATAGGGTTAGGGTTAGGGTTCAAATAAAAGGGTTAGCGGAGTTGCTTAAAATAAAACTGTCACGATGGGGTTTTATTTTGGAGGGCAGGCAGGAGATCTTGGACTCCCTTCCGGCAGCTTTCTCCTGCTGATTGGCCTCCAGCTGCAATTGATTAAACTGCTGAGTATAAATGTGGAGGCTTGGGTTCACTTCAGTGCTGGGACATTACATGTGCTGTGACTATGGGTCTGTTGGTAACCAGTAATTCCTGGATAGACTTTTGGACATTCTCGTTTATCCTCGCTTCTTGGTTTTGCTTTTTGTGTTTTTTTTGTTTGCATCTGCCTCCCTGGACTTACCATGCCTGTAGTGAAAATAAATACTGGTATGATACACTTGAACTCCGCCTCCGTCCCTGCATTTGGGTCTGCACCCACACATGCCATTGACAAAAAAAGAACTTTAAGTCACATGGTGCCCTATCGTCACCTAAACTGGCCAATGAGGGGCCCTCCATATGAATAGAGGATTCATATGTTTCTGTATGAATAGCCATGGCCTACATTAAACATAAAGGGCCTCTGACAGAAAGACATAAGAATAAAAAAAAAGAGAAATCATTATTTTCTGGGATTTTGTTAGTACTCATTGGTTTTTAGGATTTTCCATTGGTTTCTTATCTCGTAAATTCTCTGTGGTCATGACTTGAGAGCACTCGTAGTAAGATAAGAGAAAACCTCACAGCCTTTTAAATGATTGTCCAATGCATTAAACACAAGTTTTAAATTTAGGAAACAAAAACAATACATTATATTGTCTAACTGGCATTATTAATTTATTTTTTATTGATTGATCCCTTTTGAATTTGTGATTTTAAAAAATCCCATTGATACCTGAACCCAGTCAAGGCTATAAAATCCCTGGGGTTCTTATGTGGGTCAAACATATAAACAGTGTATTTCCTGCTTCTAGATGTGTTGGCAAACCAGGCCTTAACAAGCGAGCACAGATCCATTGACATGTGTTGCTTTTGAGCCGTTTTAGATGCCACGTACCATGTGCTTCGGCAATATTTTCTTAAGATTTTAAGTTTTTTTTTTATGAAATTTCATTTAATTTTCATTCATTTGGTTTTTTTGGAGATCATAGGTCTATGAAGTGATTTAAAACTCTGAATACTTAGGCATTGCTTTTGTTGTGAATCCAGGCTGTTCCATAATTTCACTCCACATACTGACAGACGTATAATTCTCATTGCATCATGGTCCACAAAATGTTTAGCTTTGTTCATAATTGAGAGGCTTTTTGAAAATTTGCTTTTTATGTTGGCTTTTCATGTCAGTTTATTGTCAATTATTACCCCAAGAAATTTATTTTCAGGAACATTTTCTTGTTGAATATCATCTATTTTTATTTTTGGGTTATCTTTAATTACCAAATATCCATACTTTGTTTTATTTATGTTTACAATGAATTTATTACGATCTATTAACAAGGGGATGAAGTTACGCTCCAAAGTTGGGTTAAATTACTGTGTCTTGCATTGTTGTTAGTGAGGATATTTCAGAACAAGTGTGTTCAAGCACACAGGTTGTGAAGGTTCAGGTATTTGAATATATTTATATACACACCAGGGTTTTTCAATCTTGGGGTCGTGACCCAATGTGGGGTCGCCTGAAGCGTGTAGTGATAGTAATTATTGTTTTTATTTATCTATTTTTGCACAATTTAAAAAACAATACATAACATCAGAGAAATAGACATGCAGTGTAAGAAGAAGCTGAAAGAGCTTAAAAATGTATTATTCTTTTTCAAAGTGAAACACCACACACAATTTCAAACAATATAAATATTGTTCAAATAAAATGCAGTATAAAAAATAACTGAGCTGATTCATATCATCACTTTGTACACTAATATTTACTTCTCTGTATTTGTAACAGAAAAACAAATTTGATCATAAAACTAGAGAAAAAAAGTCTCTGAGGTCACGACCCAGAAAAGTTTGGGAACCACTGATATACACACTTTATGTTGATTCTGTTTTTAGGCTATGTTTTATTTTTAATGAATGTATTCAAGTATTTAATTCAGGGACTAATGGTTTGTTCTGGAAGTAATAAAATGTATCTGAAGTTACTTGAGAAGTTTTTTTATGAGGTACTTTTTTACTCTTACTCAAGTACAAGTACTTTTAAAAATGGTAAATGAACTTGATTTATAAAGTGCTTTTATGTCTACACTGAAGTCGTCCCAAAGCGCTTTACAATTTCAACTCATTCACCCACCAATGAGACTGAGCTGCCATGGGTCAACCACTGAGAACAACTTAGGGCTCAGTGTCTTGCCCAACACATAGACTGGGATCAAACCTCCAACCTCTTGATCAGAAGATGACTGATGAAGTAACAGTACTTTTACTGGAGTACCGTTGTTGTTTCCTCTACCCACCACTGGTTATAAAGTATATTTAAGGAAGTGTAGAATACTTTGTAAGTATGCCAAGGTCAGCAGATCACAATGGTTAATAACTACATTTACACAAATACAACAGCAGCTGATATGATCTCCTAGTGCTGTCGCTCATTGCCATTTAAAGTGTCACACACTGTGGTTTGTGATGGATGTAGTGTTATTAGGTTGAATTGATTACATAAAAAAATGGTCGTTACAATTTTTTATTATATATTTTATTCACAAAATGTACAATGTGTCACATGATGGTGACAGAAGCTGTTGAATCATCAGCTACCAAAAATGACTAAGAAGTTTAAGCAAGGGTGGATTTCAGAACGACTGTGGCTCCCGGACGTATCTCTGGACTCAGACTTCAGCCGTAGTTCCAGTGTCGTAGCAGGACGAATGTGTCTAACACGAGGACACGCCCACTCTCCGAATTTGTTTCCTTTTCTTTGCCTAAAACAAAACACATAAAACTTTAAGTTAGCTGATGAAACAGCAATTTGCATTTTCTCTGAATTTATATTACATGTGTGCCTCAAAATAATATATGTGAAGTAGAGCGTGTGCATTTCAGAATTTATATTACAAGTGTGCATAAAATATATATTTTCAAAATCAAGCATGTGCATTTGTGAAAAACCCTGCAAGAGTTCATTCATTGTGATATTGTCCTGATTCCATAGACTTCAGCCGGAGTTCCAGTGTCCGAGTTAGTCTGGTATGATGCACCTGAGCTCCGCCTCTGTCCCTGCATTTGGGTCTGCACCCACACATGCCCATGACAGAATGTCCCAGCCAACAGCAGACCCAGCGGGACCCTCGGTGCAGGATTTTTTATTTTTCAGCAAGTTGGAGGAGCTCCTGGCCGAGCTAGAGCCCCTGCTCTCCAGACTGAGGGAGACCAACTGTCCCCAGGAGAGAGTGGACACTGATGGGAGTTTGTGTGGCCATTCGTCTTCGACCTGCTCTGGAGAGAGTTCCCGTCGTGGTGAAGACTTTGGAGAACGCTAAGAAGCAGATCAGGAGATTGCTGGGTTCTCCCTATACTCCACTACCAGAGACGTCCACAGCACCCAACTCTCAGGTGCAGTCCAGTTCCCAGCCTGAGTCCCCTAGCGTTCAGGCTAGCGTTCCTGTGTCCCCTAGCGTTCAGGCTAGCGTTCCTGTGTCCCCTAGCGTTCAGGCTAGCATTCCTGTGTCTCCTCGCTCCCAGGCTAGCGTTCCTGTGTCCCCTAGCTCCCAGGCTAGCGTTCCTGAGTCCCCTAGCACCAGGCCGCCGCCTGCCCTGCCGCCAGTGCCGGCTCCCCGCACCCGGCCGCCAACGTCGCCGCCAGTGCCGGCTCCCCGCACCCGGCCGCCAACGTCGCCGCCATTGCCGGCTCCCCGCACCAGGCCACCAACTCCTAGCTTTCCTGAGCCCACATCTGAGAAACCTTTAGATACTCGCTACTTTTCTACCATCAGTTTTTTTTCTGAAAAGTAATTGGCTAACAGCTGCGGTCTTCTTACGCCATGAAAAAAATATCCAAGTAGTGCTTTAATTGTAACTGGTCTAAAAGTAGTTTTACATAACCAGCATTAACAGATGATTTTCCATCCTTCTATTTAATTTGTACTCTCTATAATTCTTGTCTTTAATGCACCTCATGCAAGCCACGCTGGAGGAGTGTGGGAGCGACAAATAAGAACTGTGAGAAATATTCTCAACTCGATGATCTCCCTGTCACCTGGTCGACTAAGTGATGCTACCTTAAGAACCTTTTTGTATGAGGCAGCATCGATTGTTAACAGCTTAAACTTAAATGATCCAAGCGCCCTGTTCACAAGTTGGTGTTGCTTTTAGAGGCTGTTTAAAGAAATCTAAAAGTCAAACCAGTGCGATGTTAAATTTGCTTATGTTCTGGTGGTTCATGAAGAAAATTGTGTTTAAAATGTTATGTTTTGTTATCCACTTAATAATTTTGGTGGGAGTGTAAGTGACTCCAAAGTAAAGAAAACGTTAAATTATGTGTTTTGTTGTTAGTAATTTAGCACTTCCTGTTAAACCGGAAGATTATTTTGAACGTGTTTATACGTATGAAAACACGGAAATTGACAGTGTAAGAAAAACGGAACAAACACGGAAGTAAAGCAAGAAGTGTACAGAAATAATAACTGGGAGAGCAGGAAAAACTTTAGCTACGGTCAAAAGTGGGAACCAGGTATGTTTATTATATATGAATCCATGCAAAGGACAATGTAAATGCTTTTAGTTAATTTTGGGTATGTATGTTGATGTGTTGAGCTACTTTGGCCTGTGTTCTAAGAGCTAAGCTAACTGTTTTTATTTGTTTTCTTGTGGTTTATTTTCATCCAGCTCTTAAGTTGATTTAGCAGTAAGGAAAAGGAAATTAAAAGTCACTAAATCATCAGTTCTGGCCGACTCATTTCGACCTGACGCTACATATTTAGTTTTGTGTATTTTGAGTCATTTTCATATTTTTGTGGTTGTTTGGTGTATTTTCTTGTAATGTATGTTTTTTGGAGTCATTTTGTGTGTTTATGGAGCCTTTTGTAAATTTGTGTGCATTTCTGTTGTTTTGTGTACTTTTTGTATAAATATTGTTTAGTGTTTGGTTTTATCTTTAGTTCAGCATGTATATCCCGGCACTCTCACATGCACGCGCGTCAGCTGTGTGTGTGGGGGGTGTATACATTGTAGCTGCTAGCATCTTAACACATAGACTAATATAAGAAGAAACACTCACCTTTGCGCAGAACAAACGTTAATCATAGTGGAGCCGTGTTGTGGACCCATCCGCTCACAAAAACGTTCCATTCCTCTGTCTGAAGAAGCAGATAATTTGTGATAAGGTCAGCTATTGGCTGTCAGCACAGCCACCGCCCACAGTCATGGAGATGGAGGAGGAAGTGAAGTCCGTGAACCCACGATTTAAAGGAAGATTGGAATCACGGGAATAATTTTAAATAACCATGAAATATTAACTTAAGTAACTTTTAGCAGTATAAAAACGTGGTCATCATTTGCTGCTGGAGGGCAGGGAACAACTATGATTTCCCATGGCCATGAAGGCATCATGTTTACGTGCAGCTTTCTCTGCCAATGTGCGTCTTGTTTACATGTGTTCTGAGTGTTGATTTGGCTGGAAGGCTGGGGAATGGGCAGGCAAAAGCGTGGAAAGAGTCACAGTGTGTTAACGCATTTCGTTCCCACAGGGAAGTGTGAGTGACGCGAGGCGCCGCGCTACTAATCTAAATGCAGCAAGACGTATTAAAAGGTTCTATTTAAAGGCATTATGAATCGATATCGTGCTATACAAAGGAGAATCGATTCAAATCGATGAATCAATTTTTTAAACCCAGCCTTAATACATGTATTGTTAAATTCAACAATAAGGCTCTGTTCTGTATTTTCTGATAAACATCATATTCTTCTGTATTCTGTCCATAATGTCGTGTGTGGATACCTTTCGATGGCATCACTGCAGCGCTCACTGCTGAGGTCGTGTCACTTTCCACGCCCTTTGTGGACATTTCTGTCCCTTCTTCCCTCCTTTTCAGTTCTTCATCACGTCCACCTTTAAAGGGCAATAATAGTAGGATTAGACTGTTGGTTGTGTATTGACATAAAATAACAAACTAATGCATTACTCCATCTTTAGTTTGGTTTAATGAGAGTTGTGTTGGCTTTAGGGGTGCTGGAAAAAATCGCTTTGGCGATATATCACGATGTTAAGTTGCGCGATTCTCGGATCGATTCAAAATGCAACCATATCAATTTTTTTTTTTAATTTTTATTTTTTACTTATTTTAACCAGGAAATCTTTTCCACTGCAGGAGACATTGTAGCTGCACAAAGAAGTGCGCTGAAACCTGGACATGTTGACCAGCTTGTGCTTTTTCAATAAAATCTAAAAAGAAAGTATTAACTTTCTGCATTTATTTGTTGTTCTAGGCATGTACCTCAGTTAAGTTGCACTAAAGTCATGTTGCACTAAAGTCAAAGTTGGTTTAAAAGCCACAGGCAGATTGTATGGTATTTTTTTATTTTAAGTTGTTGGCACATGGCATGTTAAAGCCAATGTTTTTAGTGTAAAATATGCCAATAAAATATATTTCATACATAATGTTCTCATGAAGGTGTACACATTTACAAATTAGTTGTTTCTTAAGTCATATATATATATATATTATATAACAATCACAATAATCGCCTTATACTTTAATATCGGGATATATCGAATCGTATCGTGACCTATGTATCGGGATACGAATCGTATCGCCAGATGCCAGACAACACACACCCCTAGTTTGCTTATACTTTCCCGTCCTGAAAGTGTTTACCTTTGGGGCCGTCTGACAGGTGATTTAGTTCACGAAGGAGGCTCACTAACATGTTTTCATTCAGAGTAACATAAAGGCAGTGAAAGCCAAAGGGCAGGTTTCCCCATTAATGGATCTCCATCTCACATTTGAGTCACAAACGTCCCTTAAAAAATCACAAACACACAAAATAAGACACAAATTACAAAATGACAAAAACTGGCTTTCACCAATCATGACGAAACAACTCGTCATGCAATATTTACATGATATCACAAAGGTTTTACACACACATGAATGCATTACGGCAAGGGTGTCAAAATGAGTAATTTTAAAATCAATGTGCCATAGTTTTCATTATCAGTCCCTGCCGGATCTTCAATTAATTTTTTTGTTTTTATTTTATAACATTTTTTTGAGTAATTTAAAGGAATTTTGTGAAATTGTAAGATTAGTGGAAAAATTTAGACATTTTTATACAATTTGCAATAAAAAAAATTGACTGCATTCATGTGATAAAAACAAAGGAACACTGCACGCCCATAAAAATACTGTGGAGTTTCATTATATTTGTGAATTTATCCCATGAGCATTAAAATACTTTTTTACACAAATACTGCCCTATGTTTCTATACGATATCTACAACTGGATATTATAGCTGTAACCAAATGCACACTGACATCACTGTTATGAGCTTTCCGAGCTAGCATCTCTAGTGACTTCCGTCGTTTTTTTTTTTTTTTTGCTCCCGTTTGATAATCATTTACTATTATAAACATCATCATTTTAAAATATTTACTGCTAAACATATAAGTTAAATAACTCACCATGTAAGAGTCGGAGGCAATTTTAGCTTGAGCTCACAATAAAATGTGTTAGCATTAGCTTGGTCGACAAGCAGAGCGGAACATTTGTGAGTGGCACTAGCAGCCACACGGAAGTGTTTACAGTGAACACAGGAAGTGGAGTGGAGTTCTAAACACATGAGCGGACCGACCATAGACATATGATAGGACAACAGCACACATGGGTGAAAGACGTGCCTTTATTTATTTATCGTATTTTCCACTAAAAACTGATTGAACAGAACAAAGAGGCGTGAAGGCTACGAGTGAGTCAGTACACAATTAAATACAAACAGCCTTATATCGCATGTAGTAGCTGTCATTACGTTAACTTGACAGCTTTGATTAATGTATGTATGTTTTATTATATTATTCCAATTGTATATTTGTGTTATTATTTTGAACTTATTTTTTGTTCTACTGTAATGTGTGCACTTGTGTTTAATTTTTATTTGATTATGTATGTTCTTTCTTTCTTTCTTTCTTTCTTTCTTTCTTTCTTTCTTTCTAGTGTTTAATCTTTTTATTTGTAAAATTTATCGAGCCTCTGTGACACAAGTAATTTCCCCCTGGGATAAATAATGTATTTCTGATTGTGATTCTGATCAGCCTGTTAATAGTAATACTACTACTACTAATAATAATAATAATAAATGACTGCAGATCCAGCATTGAGTCTCAAAGCCATGTCCTTCCCCAAACCTTCAGATTGATGCTTTCCGTGGAGTGACCCATCAGCACAACCTCATCATGCCTCTGTCAGACTTCCTGGACGGTCTGAAGGACAACCCCTACTTTGGGGCTGGATTTGGGCTGGTCGGGATCGGGACAGCCTTGGCCTTGGCCAGGAAAAGTGCCCAGGTGGGGATGATCTTCTTCCGCAGGCACTACATGACCACTCTGGAGGTCCCGAGCCGGGACAAGAGCTACACGTGGCTGCTGAGCTGGATCACCAAACATGCGAGACACACTCAGCACCTGAGCGTGGAGACATCCTACCTGGCACACGAGAGCGGACGTGTGCACACACAGTTTGACTTCCACCCAAGTCCTGGAAACCACATCATATGGTAAAGAAATGCTCCATCACTCCATTTATTTATTTTTATGTTCTCATCAATTCAAGTTGTGTTGACCAGGGCAGCTGAAGCCAATTATTCATTTCAGTATGCTTTCCTAGGTCTCAAGGATCAAACTCAAGGCCCGGGGGCCAAATCTGGCCATTTAGAACATCCAATTCGGCCCCCAGCAGAAGGAAACAAATTCAGCAAAACCATGAATCATTGTGTAAATTACCAACTAATTCAGGTGTAGATATCTCCAAAATAATTCACAACTTCAATGAAACTTGACAATATTAGCAGGTGTTACATTTTTCCCATGCTTATATCACATGATGGCAATCATTTTTAATCTCAAATTGTTAAAATAACTCTCAGTAATTCCAAATTCCTGTAATTTTCTTAAAATTATTTCACAAAAATTCCCTAAATAACATAAAAATTGGCCACAAATTGAAATAAATTGAAAGTGAAGATGCTGAATAGACTGATAGCTGTCACTTATTACTTTGATATTAGCAGTCCCATACATATTCTATAATTTATTTATATGTGGAAGTGCAAACTACATCACAATAATCATTTTCCCGCCTAAAATCTGCGACTCACTTAGGATGAACTGCTCAGTATTCGGCCCCTGAACTAAAATGAGTTTGACACCCCTGCACTCGTTTGATTAAAGTATTCTAACTAATGTAATGTAGCTCCAGCCAAACGAGAGAACAATGTTTTTATGGATTCCCGTACTTGACTTAACGATAATTGTTTATTTACTACAGACTACAAATGTTTACAGGATAATAACATCATTTTTGTTCTCCCCAAAGTTCTGAAAGACTAGCTCAAAATGAACAAATATGAAATATCATTAGCATTATGACCCTGCAAATTCTAGTTTCTTTGTACCTGTTTGTACTGGATTCACAAACAAATGCATGAGGACAAATAATTAGGCTTGGAAAGTTCTGTTAAGTTTGAACTGTTTCAATTGATTTTTTGATTTATAAGGTTATACATATGATCCTCAGAACAGCATATAAATCACAGTGAGATGATCACTGAGTTCGTCTTATCCCAGACCTTCCCCTAAACAAACCACGCTAAAGAACTCACTCACATGTGCTGCCCCTTAAAGGAGTAAAAGCCAAAACTGGCTCATATTGTGCAGCTGTTCGTGAATAAAAGTACCAGTCCCATTGTGTATTTTTTCTACTTTTGTTTATTTTTGTTCTTTTATATATTTTTGTTGTATCATTGTGCATTTTTTCTCTTTTTGTGTCCTTTTGTGTCTGTGTTGTTTTTTGTGTATTTCTATGTTTATTTGTATGTTTTTGGAGTTTTTCCCTGTACTTTTGATGTTCTTTTATGTAATTTTGTTATCCCATTGTCCATTTTCTTCTCTTTTTGTGTGTTTTGTTGTCTTATTAAGTTTTTGTGTTGTTCTTTTGGGTATTTCTCTGTCAATTTGTGTTTTTTTTTTTTTTTTTTCATTTTGTGCATTTACTTTTTTACCATTCTTAAAGCACTGATGTTAATTTAGCCTGTGTGGCATTTTGCATCAGCAAATATAACCCTAAATTGTCTTTCTAGTAAGACTTTTTTTTGAATAAAAATGATCAAGATTTATATTGTATTTCACCATTATGAGAAAAAAAATTCCATTGTTTGTGATCTTTATTGTGATGGACTTATCCATTGTGTTGGTTTGCAGGTATGGCAAGAAGTGGATCAGAGTGGAGCGGACCAGGGAGAAGCAGATGGTGGACCTGCACACGGGAACGCCGTGGGAGTCAGTCACCTTTACCGCTTTAGGCAGGGACCGACAAATCTTCTTCAATATCCTACAGGAAGGTACGACTCTATTTTCACGACTACAGACATCTCAGGGATGAAAGATCTGAAAAACAGTAAAGGGTGGTAAACTTTAGTGATGCAGTTTCCTCACCTACTGTGCGGAACTCACTAAGATTGCAGCAATGATTAGTGCACATGCAGAAGTGGTGCAGACTGCCCTATTTAAATGAGCATTTTGTACGTTTTGTTTTGAACATGGAGGGTGAACATGAGTGCGTGGAAGCTATAATAAAAATGTGAAGCAGCAGAATTGAAGGTGTTGGAAGAGGAAACAAAAAAAAAATGGATGAATTGCAGCAGATATATTGATAGATAGATACAGTGGGGCAAAAAAGTATTTAGTCAGCCACCAATTGTGCAAGTACTCCTACTTAAAAAGATGAGCCAGGCCTGTAATTTTCATCATAGCTATACCTCAACTATGAGAGACAAAATGAGAAAAAAAATCCATAAAATCAGATTGTAGGATTTTTAATGAATTAATTGGTAAATCCCTCGATAAAATAAGTATTCTGTCACCTACAAACAAGCAAGATTTTTGGCTCTCATAGACCTGTAACTTCTTCTTTAAGAGGCTCCTCTGTCCTCCACTCGTTACCTGTGTTAATGGCACCTGTTTGAACTCATTATCAGTATAAAAGACACCTGTCCACAACCTCAAACAGTCACACTCCAAACTCCACAATGACCAAGACCAAAGAGCTGTCAAAGGACACCAGAAACAAAAGTGTAGACCTGCACCAGGCTGGGAAGACTGAATCTGCAATAGGTAAGCAGCTCAGTGTGAAGAGTTAGTGTGGAGCAATTATTAGAAAATGGAAGACTTACAAGACCACTGATAATCTCCAAGTGAATGACCTGCAGAGAGCTGGCACTAAAGTAACAAAGGCTACCATCAGTAACACAGGGACTCAAATCCTGCAGTGCCAGACGTTTCCCCCTGCTTAAGACAGTACATGTCTGGGCCCATCTGAAGTTTGCTACAGAGCATTTGGATGATCCAGAAGAGGATTGGACGAATGTCATATGGTCAGATGAAACCAAAATAGAACTTTTTGGAAAAAACTCAACTCGTTGTGTTTGGAGGACAAAGAACACCATACCTACTGTAAAGCATGGGGGTGGTAACATCATGCTTTGGGGCTGTTTCTCTGCAAAGGGACCAGGACGACTGATCCGTGTAAAGGAAAGAATGAATGGGGCCTGGATTAGTGGTTAGCACGTCCGCCTCACAGCAAGAAGGTCCTGGGTTCAAGCCCTGGGGTGGACTTGGGTCCTTTCTGTGTGGAGTTTGCATGTTCTCCTTGTGCTGCGTGGGTTTCCTCCGGGTACTCCGGCTTCCTCCCACCATCCAAAAACATGACTGTAAGGTTGATTGGAGTCTCTAAATTGCCCATAGGAGTGAATGAGAGAGTGAATGGTTGTCTGTGTCTGTGTTGCCCTGTGATGGACTGGCGCCCTGTCCAGGGTGTACCCCCGCCCAGCGCCCTATGAGAGCCGGAAATTGGCACCGGCAGACCCCCGCGACCCTGTTAAAATGGGAATAAGCGGGTATGAAAATGGATGGATGAATGGGGCCATGTATCGCGAGATTTTGAGTGAAAACCTCCCATCAGCAAGAGCATTGAAGATGAAACGTGGCTGGATCTTTCAGCACAACAATGATCCCAAACACACCTCCCGGGCAATGAAGGAGTGGCTTTGTAAGAAGCATTTCAAGGTCCTGGAGTGGCCTAGCCAGTCTCCAGATCTCAACCCCATAGAAAATCTTTGGAGAGAGTTGAAAGTTTGTGTTGTCCAGCAACAGCCCCAAAACATCACTGCTCTAGAGCAGGGGTGTCCAATTTCGGTCCTCGAGGGCCACTATCCAGCATGTTTTAGATGTTTCCCTCTTCCAACACACCTGATTCAAATGATCAACTCCTCATCCAGCTCTGCAGAAGCCTGATAACGATCCTAATCATTTGAATCAGGTGTGTTGAAAGAGGGAAACATCTAAAACATGCTGGATTGTGGCCCTCAAGGACCAGAATTGGACACCTCTGCGTGTCTGTGTGTGAGACAGTGATTTGCAGAGCAGAGATGGACGCGCAGCCAGCTTTCTCACACACACACACGCACACGCACACGCACACGCACACACACACACACACACACACACACACAGCTGGAGCCTTTTTTCCATCTCCGCTGTGTTTTCTGTCCACATTTACTGCAGCAATGATCTCTGCGTGTATGTTTGCACCTGCTTTTCAGTCATACTATTAGAACTAGAACAATCACTGCAGACAGTTCCAGATTTCATGAAACACATTGCTCTACTTGCATTAATTTATTTGCATTTCCTCCTCCCATATTTTTGCACCCCCTACTATGCATATTCATTAGAGGGAAACGCGCTAAATGGATTGGGGGATCATTGGGAAAAGTAGAGGCGGCACACTCCTGATTCCCTGGGCTTTGTACTCCTTATTAGCATGTGGAGTGATGTTTGCACACATTTTAATTGCACTAAACATTTAGTGAATCTGTCCCTCAGTGTTATTTAACAGCAGCTGTGCTGCAACAATGTGGACCCACGCTGCAGCTGTCTGTGGTATTTTACAGCCCGAGAATTGGCCCTGAAGCAGGAGGAGGGGAGGACAGTGATGTACACAGCCATGGGAGGAGAGTGGAGGCCGTTTGGTTTCCCACGGCGACGAAGACCCCTCAGCTCTGTGGTGCTGGAGGAGGGCGTCGCTCAAAGGATTGTCGACGACGTGAAGGACTTCATTGGAAACCCCAAGTGGTACACAGATCGAGGTCAGAAATCTCAAGACATGCTGTCTTTCAGAATTTTGTCCTAACGTTGATGAATGCATGTTGTTTGAAGAAAAAACCTGGAGATTTTCAGCATCTTTTCAGATTCTTTTTTGTGGCTATATCCACAGGAAATCTACTAAAATGATATATTGAAGAATAATTGACTCTTAAGTTTAAACGGGTGTTACTGGTGTTGTGTTTTTCTGGATCAAAGCTGAGGATCAAATCTTACACTTTCATCCAACTTGTTATTTTCAAAGTTGCAGGATGTGTAGCAGATGATGTTGATAGGGGAACCAGGGCTGGACCATATGAACCAAAACTTATATCTCGATATTTTTTTCTCAAAATGGCGATGTATGATATAAATCCCAATATTTTTAACTCAATAAAGTCTTACCAAAAAAACAATTCTGGGTTAAATTTGCTGAAGCAAAATGCCACACAGGCACAACAAACGGCTCCACAATATGTGCCACTTTTGGCTTTTTCTCCTCTACGGGACAGCACGTGTGAGTGAGTTCTGTAGTGTGGCTTGTTTAGATGAAGGTTTGGGTGAGGACGAAATCAGTGTTTTAATACAAAATAAGCTATGAAATAAAAACATATTGTTAAAGGCGACATTGTAATTTTCTATATCACCAAAATAGAAATCTTAATAAATCTTCAATGTCGATATATTGCCCATGTTAGAACACTGCACATGCACACATATCAGTAACTCTGCAATTGGTTTAAAAGTGTGGAGAAAATGCAAGAAGCCATATGATTGGCTGAAAGCAAACAAACCTGATTGGCTGATTAATCTGTCAATCACTTTTATCAGCCAATGGTGACGTTCGTTGACCCGCGACGTCATGGCAGTCTCAAAATTCACCACACACATTTCTCTCACAAATGTGCAGATGTTTCACAGCACAGACGCAGTTTGTAAATGCACATTCAGCAATTTGCATTATCTGTGGATTTATATTACAAGTGTGCCTCAAAATAATATTTGTGAAGTCGAGCGTGTGCATTTCAGAATTTATATTACAGGTTTGCATAAAATATATATTTGCGAAACAGATCGTGTGCATTTGTGAATCTGAAATACAACTGCGAAACAAAGCATGTGCATTCGTGAAAAACCCTGCAAGAGTTCATTCATTATGATACTGTTCTGATTCCATATGTAACTGGTTCTCTGCAGGTATTCCCTACAGAAGAGGATATTTGCTCTATGGTCCTCCAGGATGTGGAAAGAGCAGCTTTATGTGAGTCTGGACTTCCTGTCCTTTCTGATTCTTTTCTGTCATTCTTCACGTGGAGAATCATTCCCACTCTTTTGCCTGTTCTGTTTCAGAACGGCATTGGCAGGTGAGCTGGGCTACAGCATCTGTCTCCTGAGTCTCAGCGACCGCACGCTATCAGACGACCGTCTGAACCACCTCCTGAGTGTGGCCCCACAGCAGAGCATCATTCTGCTGGAGGACGTAGATGCAGCTTTCGTCAGCCGAGAGCTGCTTCCCACTGAGAGTGAGTAGAAGGAGGATCATTGGTGCTTTGATGATTACTGACGGTATTTGGACCAATGAGCTGTGCTTTATTTGATCTCAGACCCTCTGGCCTATCAAGGGATGGGACGACTGACCTTCAGTGGACTGCTGAACTCTCTGGATGGGGTGGCCTCATCTGAGGCTAGAATAGTTTTTATGACCACCAACCTCATAGACAGGTAAGGCTGTACGCAGGGTAGGGGTGATTTACATTTTAATCTTATTTATTGGTTTATTTAACAGGGACAGTGAACATTAATATCCATACAGAAAATGTACCAGATTTAGCCAGAAGGTTATTTTTTTATCTGTAGTCCCTGGACAGAATGTTCAAATGTCACCCTAAAAGAATACAAGTTACAGGAAATATTCAATAAAATATACAGTGAAAAATGTAACTACATAATGACATATCACACTTCCATTCACATATTATAAAAATAAAAAATAAAATGAGAAAATAAACAGAGACTATTGTCAGATTAAAACATACAAGTTCATAAAATAAAACGTTAAAAAGTCACCAAGAGGCACACACAGTCAGGGTAGCCACAGGTTAGTGTTGGCATGACTGATTAGAGATGAGACAGTGTTTGAGGTGTGATTTAAATTAAATTAAATTAAAGGGCACATATATGCAATTTTTCACCCCTCTCCATTTCTTCTAAGAACCCCAAAAACATAGTATTTGAGGTTTATTTTCCCAAACTCAAGTGGACTACTTGTGCGTATTCATGAATGGGCATGTCAGACGCTCACTCGCTCTTCTACGAGGGAAATCAGTGATCAACAAAGCCATTTTATTTGTGCTATCCACACACTGTTGACTGCACATTACAGTAAAACACATGGATATTAAGCGGCTATCATTATTGTGAGTCCGGCTCATCGCTTAGGGTCTCGCAGCAGCAGTCATTTGAACTCTCAGGAGTGTGAGGCTGCTAAGTCACTTGCTTTTTCTCCTCTGCTCTTCTAACTACAGGAATAGTGCATTTAAGGTGATAGTCATTTGTTTTCTCCAACCGCTGCATCGCATTGTTTCACAAACACGTCAGACAAGCGATACGAGGAGATATAACAGGTTCGACAATGCGCCGAACCACGAGATGTGCTGGAAACCATAAGAGCAGAATACACCTCTGCATGAACAAATAGTGCTTACAGTACAGTGTATGTTCACCGTGGAGACGCGGGACCAGCAGCAGGAAAGTTCTGTAGTTAGTTTTGCCGTAGCCATCACTCCTTCGCTAGCGAGAAAAACAATTTCACATGTGATGTCACAAATGTGGAACATTTGAAATGGAGCATTTTTCTTTGTGTTGTAAGACTTACACAGACCACAAACAAACCACTAGATGGATTTATTTCATATTTTGTGTCTTCAATTATCTCTGTTCATTTACAACTCAATTACAATTACGTTGACCTGCATTTTCCCCTACTACTATTATTTTTCCTCTCAATTACAATTACTTTCTCAATTACTCGTGTTCAATTACAGTGAATCACATTTACTGAGCCTTTAATAAATAATCTCATATAACTTGACCTTCCTCTTGTGTTAGCTTTCTGTTAGCATCTCTTATGGTAAGGGGGCAGTTTTGACCCAAGTCATAGATCAGCTGTAAAATACACTATAAAATATTATCGATCATCTAATTTGTTTTTTATCTCTTTGTTACCTTGTCGGGGATCCTAATCAATGAAAATATTGGTAATAATGTTTTTGGTGTTGGCGTATGGTCTGTATACCCCTTGTATTTTATTTTGTAAATTGGTGAAATGATCCTCAAGAGAACCAACAAGTAAACTTGATATTTTAATAATTGTTAACTACGTATGTGTAAGCCATAAAACTGTAACATGCTTCCCCAGTTTAGCACTTAATTACAGTTTTTATAGAATGTGCATCCCAATTACAAAGTCAAATATTAAAGTAAATTACATCATAATTGTACTTAATTACCAATTACGCAGGTTTTTTTTCTCAACTTTGGGGTTGCCTGAAATGTTTAGTAATAATAAAATAAAATGTAAATACTGATTAAAATTATATTTAAAACATTTTTTTAAACTGTGTTTATTTTTATTTATGTATTTATTTATTTTGCACAATTAAAAAATAAACAATACATAATATCACAGAAATAGATAGATGCTCAAAGATATTTAATAATTATTATTCTTTTTCAAATTAAAACACTACACACAATGTCAGACAACTGTATATCTATAATTTCACTTTCTCAAATCTAAATCTAGTTCAAATAAGATGCAGTATAAAAATATCTGAGCTTGCTCATATTGTCACTTTGTGCTTTAATCCTGGCAACTCTGTATTTGTAACACAGTGTAACAAACATGAGCAAAGAAATAAGTTTAGAGAAGAAAAAGTCTCTGGGGTCACCAGAAATTAGTGATAGAAAAATGGGGTCACGACAAGAAAAAGGTTGGAAACCTCTTTTGTTAAGGAATGTAGAAACCTACAGCACTGTCAGAGCAATGGTTTATTAAATATTTGATGCAAATGTACACAGAGTGATTGCAGATCAACACAAGGTCAGGAATGGTCTCCCTAAGGTCAAAGGTCAAAGTGACCAGTGTCAGCAGAAGCTCACAGTTTATTTATGAAGTCTATTTGTTTAAATCCTGCATGTAAATCTTCAATAGAGATTTTTAATGTCAGACCTGAAACCAATCATGTTTAACATTGTTTGTGATCAAATCAGGGTTTATTGGATTAAAAAACAACAATGTATTACTATATTTTAAAGGTAGAGCATACAAACATAAATCCATTTGTGTATGCAAACAAAAACAACTTGTAATTGTGTTTCCAGTGTCGTACCAAACAGCATTAAATTGTATTTTTAAACTTGCTTTTTCTTATTTTCAAATTGAATCAATGATATTTCAAGCATATGATTTCAATGGTCTTGATGTGAATTCTGTTGTATTTGTTTATTTTTTTAGTGTTTCTGTGAATAGATTTGACAACTTGCTGACTTTGTCTTGGTATTCCAATTTAGAAAATGTAACTCATACAAACATGAACATGCATTTGTGGTTATTGTGTTATTATCCCCAAGAATATATCAAAAGTACTGCACAGGTGTTGGGTGTTTGGATGATTGTATTTTTTATTTTTGTCATTTTCTTTAGACAAAAAAAAGCAACAGGATGAGGTAGAATTTAAGAGTTCAGGGTTCAGTTTCTCTGTCTGTTTGTCCTTTACACATTACACTATTATAATATTGTGCTGTTAAAACACAATTAAAGTGTTTTTTTTATTTGAAGATTTTGGACATTTCTAATGCAATGACAGATTTATTTCAGTGACATGTTGTGTTTTTGAATTAGAGTTGTGCATGTTGACAATAACATGTGGTCCTTTCTGTAATCTGTGGCCACAGATTAGACCCAGCACTGATCCGGCCAGGCCGTGTGGACCTGAAGCAGTACATCGGCCACTGCAGCCACTGGCAGCTCTCCCACATGTTTCAGAGGTTTTACCCTGAGGAGTCGCCCTCTGAAGCCCAGCTCTTTGCAGAGCGGGCCCTAGCAGCCCACTCTGAAATAAGTGCAGCGCAAGTTCAAGGACACCTCCTGCTGCACAAGTTGGACCCAGTGGGATCCATTAAGAATGTGGGCGAGATGAAGAGCTGACAGGAGCAGCCTGTGTTCATAGACTGTAAAATAAAAAGAAATGAAAGAACTGAGAACATCAATTGTTTTGTAAAATACACTTAAAAACAAATATATATCATCTAATTTCTTTCCTATCTATTGGTTACCTTGTTAGGCTTCCTAATCAATGAAAATATAAGTTTTCATATTTTTGTTGTGAGCATCTGAACCTTTTTTGTGTCAGTATAGTCCTAGATTTAATTTTTTTAATGGTAAAATGTGAAAAAGATTGATATGAAACATTTTAATTATTGTTAACATATGTGTAGAACTGTACCATGGTTCCCCAGTTTTGTGTTTAGTTATAATTGACATTTTTGATACATTTTCATAGCAATTATAGTTATAAAGTCAATATCTGACCTCAATTATAATTACAACAGCAACAGATTTTTAAAATTATAATTACACCATAATTGTAATTAATTACCAATTATGTGATTACAATTATAGTTGACCCCAACCCTGGCATTCATAAAAACCTCTGAAAAACACAACCTTCACCCAACGAGGCCTGGACTGAGCTTGGCCTCCTGTGTGTAGTGATGCTGTTCAGGATGTCACCTTTGAAAGTTCAGAGTACTGGTTGATCCAAATGTGGAAGCACTGAATCACCTTCACGAAATATGTTCCTGGTTTTAATACTTGAAACATGTCTTATGTTGTTGATCAGGGGTGGACTGGCCATCTGACACACCGGGCATCGTCCTGGTGGGCCGTTGACCCAAAGTAGGCCGGTGCGGTCCGCTACGGTTTCTTTTTTTGACATGGTAACAGGAAGCTAAGAATGTCCAAAAGTGGCAAAAACTTGGTGAGAAAAGAGTGAAAAGTGACTAAAATGGGCCAAAAGCTGTCAAGAGTGGCCAAAAAGGGGCAAACAAAGAGGAACCAGGTGTTTTCTATGGGCAAAATGAGGCAAACAATAGTAAGTAATTTTTTATTTATAAAGCACTTTTCTCAGATAAAAATCACAAAGTGCTGTATAGAACACAGGAGAAATTTAAACAACAGCAGCAGCATCATAAAAGTAAAAAGATATATTTAAAATCCATTTAACCAAAGGCTTTTCTGAAGAGCGCAGTCTCTAAAACTGAATTATGATGTTTTTTTTTTTTTTTTACAGCATTTTCTTTTTTGCTCTAATGCAAACAACTTGAGTCAAATTGCATTTTGAAACACAGAATTCTGAATATTTATTGTGTGGAGGGAAGAGAGAACCTGCAAACTTTAAGCAGAGAGACTCCAGCCTAGAAAAGAACTCAGCTATGTTTGTGCTTTCCAACAATGCACCATAGTAACCAGTGCAGTGAGTTTTTAATCATTTCCTCAACCATCGTATTCTCAGCTGTATGGAATGAAGCATCTCCACCTCGTATTTCAGTGACCACTTTATCAGAACACAATGTTTCCTCTTTGCTTAAGTTCTGTGCAGCCTCTGAATGTTCTGTGTGCAGCACACCTACAGTATCTTAGTGATGATCTTGAAGCTGTGGGTCAGTAAGAGCTGTGCTGGAAGGGTTAAACCTTCTGGAACTCAAGGCCCCTCCCTGCTCCACTGCTCTCTGGGATGTAACTTGAGTCCTGTGTATTTGCTGTGCTGCCCTGACTATGGCTGCCTGCCTGTCCTGGACATTGATGCGTAGACATGGTTGCTGGTTGCTGCCTGGCCCATTGACCTCAGTCAGCTGCAGGGAGGCAGGACGGCTGGCCTCTGGGACCCTCACTGAGGACAAGCATCGGACACTGCAGGACCTCCCTAAAGTTCACTTCTTGGAGTTCCTTTACAGAGTGACATGTCAGGGTTTCTACAACCGTACACATGAGCTACAGGTACTTTTTATGAACTCATAGTTACACATGATCCTTAGGCTTAAAACACTGTGGTGCAGGTTTCTGTGTGAATGATTCAGTGATCATGTAATGAGTACACAGTTGGACTAGTTTGTTGAGTTAATGGGCAAGACTTTAGAATGAATAGGTGCATTCACTCCATTAATGACACAGTGAGAGCACACAATAGAATAAGCTAAGAAGGTTGTAGGACATTTGTTGCCATAGTAACCCCACAGCTAACAACATTCTGATGACCATGATGCTTGCAGTCGTTGGAAAATGAACCAGCTGCTGAACCTGCACTTATTTCCACAGCTGTTCTTGCTCACACAGATGTTTCTTCTCTCTTTGTCGACCTTCTCCAGATCCACGAGAAGCAGCGGCTTGGTCCGATCTACAGAGATGGGATGAACCAGGTGTGTGTGAGCAGCCCTGAGCTGCTGGAGGAAGTCCTGAGGAAGGAGGAGAAGTTTCCTTGCCGAACAGACATGGCTATTTGGAAAGAGTTCCGTGACATGAAGGGATTTGGCTATGGTCCTTTCACAGAGTAAGACTGCTTACTAAGCACTTTTCACTGCTAACATTTAGTAAAAGTAAGACCTGAGTTCCTTATTGGATGGCTTTCCATGGATAAGGTTGTCATGTGGGTTGTTATGGCAGAGTAAACTAGCAGTAAACCTGTGTTGTAACCTCTCCATATGTTCCTAGAACTAAATAGTTATTATCAAACAAGCCAATAGGTTGGTGGGGGCTGTGTGGGGGGATTATCAATGAACATTACCTTTACATATTGATACACACACAACTTGAGTTAAAACAAATGAAAATATGGAGCAGTTTATAGCTGAGATAATGCAGAATATCACAGCAGTTATGACAAAAAACCCTGATAAATTAAAAGAATTCCAAATAATCAAAAATAAACAACAAAATAAGAAGTGTTTACAATTTAACTTTCATTATTGTTTTTTAAAACTGAACTTCTGCTGTCAGAGGAGGGAATGGAGAGAAGTCATAATCAGAGTTTTTTGGTTTTTGTTGCATTTTGTATGAATTGACATTGACATTGAGATTGAGAACCTCTGTTGGAATAGAAGTATAAGTAGATAAGTAAGAATCCATCCATCCTCTGCAAGGTTTGAAAGCTCAGTTTTTTTTTTAACAATTCAGCATGGTTGAGTATTTACACATGCTGTCAAAGGTCAACACTACAAAAAGTGCAATCATTATGAGACAGCAATGCATGTTTTGTTATTGCAATAAAATAAATTCATTTATTTTATTGCTTAATTGTGACCTTCACCAGCCCTAAGGAAGGGAAAGAAATATTTTATTATAGGGAGGATATAAAAAGGGAGAGCAGTGTTACACCTAGGTGGAGGGGGAGGGGGAGGGGAAAAGGAGCAGGGAGGAGAGACTCAAGGTAGGAAATAGAAAGGGTGGGGAAGAATAGATTATTTTACAGTGAGGGTGAGATGTGAAGTTGTAGAACATATTGTGCTTTTTATGTTGTGTAATCAAGCCAGTATAGTGACAAGTGTGAAGCTTAGCTATAATGGTGGTGGCTGTGGACAGGGGGAATGAGTGAATGGTAATACCTAAAGCAGGTATTTGGGATTAACGTGTCTAATGGCTGAGTATTTCTAAAGCATTTGCAAACCAAAGAAGCTGCTTCCATGTGTGGGTGAAATTACTGTAATAACATCATAGCGGATACAAAGGACAACATCTTACTGATCAGAAACTGTTATCTTTACTCCAAACTTTTCACAGTCTTGTTCCCCTTCAGACTAAAGCCATGTACCCCCTACTCCTAAAAAACTTAATAATGTAATCAAATGTCATATACAAATACAATGTCATAATGTAGCCCTACAGTGAAATTTGTCTCTGAATTTTACATATCCTTTTGAGGAATAATATATAACAAAAAGACTAATGATCTGTAAGTACACAAGACAGCATGTTATTCAGAATTATAACTTGATTTATTTAATTTATTTATTAATTTATTTTCAATGAGAACCAAACCTTTTTGGAAAAAGAAATGGTTGAACAGAACTCAATGCAATGTT
Organism: Gouania willdenowi; assembly: GCF_900634775.1. Taxonomy (NCBI): domain Eukaryota; kingdom Metazoa; phylum Chordata; class Actinopteri; order Blenniiformes; family Gobiesocidae; genus Gouania; species Gouania willdenowi. The sequence goes on from NW_021145252.1 coordinate 161,403, forward strand.
GGGCTAAATTTGAGACAGTCTGCGTCTGAAATTGTTCTCCACGTAAAATCTTGTTCCATATTTGTTTTTATGTTTGTCAAAGCTGAAAAATCCACTTTCACACAAGTACGTGGTGGCGAAGGGAATCAAAGCAAAGCAACGTTGCTCTTGTCATATTTGCGCTTTTTTGAAAATGCAATGCATGGAGGCTCCTGATTGCTGGTCTATTTATATCACAGTTTTTAATGTTGTCATGCTGTTTCTAATTGTTATTCACGTACTGTACCCCCATGACAATTTTTGGCTAATTTCTAACCCTTTAGGAACCTAGGCCATAGGGCAATTACTGACAGAGATACAGTAGTTTAAAATGTAGTTTAAAGCATGCACCACGTTAGGTGGAAAAACATATATTTCCATGTATAGATTTATTGAAATTATTTCATACTTAAAATGTCTGTAATGACAAACGTGAGCCCTGTAGGGATGAGGGTACATGTTTTCTAAGCTGGTTTTTTTTTTTTTTAACATTCCGCTCTGTGTGTTTTTTTATTGGCAGTGGCTATCCGTATGGGTGCCGTATCAATATACCGACATTCTATCCATAAGCAGCGCCCCTCATTGGCCAGTTTAGGTCACGTGATAGGTCAGTCATTGGCCAGTTTACGTGTACTTCGGTAAACGTACCAATAGCACCGGGGGTTGTCCGTATGGCAGTCGTACAAATAGACATTTTATTTTTTATTTTCTTGGAGAAGGAGCAAATGTAGAGCTCATAAAGGGACAATCGGCACTGTGCGAGTCCGACCAGGAGTCCATAAAGGTGTAGTTATCTTGGCGGGTCTGTAGACGTATTTCTCGGGCAAAAGTACCATGTGCGTCTTCTGTCAGTTCAATAAATGACACGAAATGTAATGTACAAATATAGAAAATTTCCATGTTTTAAAAGACGGTTGGTCACCCTAATGTGGGCATCAACACATTAATAAAAATGCTACCAAGCTTGTTGTGGTGTGCATTATTATTTTTTCATTCATTGTTGCAAATTTGTAATTCAAGAGATATGTTATGATTTCACATTTCTTTTCTTCTTTGTTCTTCGTAGGGATGGGGAAAAGTGGTATAACTTGAGGGTGATGCTAAACAAGCGTATGCTGCACCCAAAGGACTCAGTACAGTATGGTTCAGTTATCAATAATGTAGTTACAGACTTCATCAAGAAAATCCACAACAGGGACCAGAGCAGCACTGCTGGATATTTGGTTCCAGACATCGCCAATGAGTTCTATCTCTTTTCACTGGAAGGTAGAAAGCAAACACGCTGTGTATGTAAACAAAAAAACACTATAATGTCTAATAAAAAGGCGTTTAAACAAGTCATACATGACCAAAGTGAAAACGTTTATCATTGTGCTCATATCATGTCTCTTGTTATCATTCAGGCATCGCTGCTATATTGTTTGAAACCAGACTTGGATGCCTGGAGGAGGAAATCCCTGCTGGGACACAAGAATTCATCAACTCAATCGCTCGGATGTTTTCCTACTCCATGGCTGCTCACATCACTCCAAAATGGGCACGTCGTTTCCTGCCTCACTGGGAACGCTACATCGCAGGCTGGGATGGAATCTTTAGTTTTGGTGAGCTTTTGTTGTTAGGATATTCTCTGTTTTCTACATGTACTTTAGAATAATAGTAACAAGAGTTACAAGACAGCTAATAATGATACAATTTGGATTTTCAGAAATTTAAATCACTATCTCATAAGAGAGTAAGAAATAATCGATTCGGTGATATATCGCGACAATTAACCACACAATTATCGTATCAATCCAAAAAATGTCCAAAATGATTTTTTTAATCATGTTTTTAACGGAAAAAAACCATTTAATTAACTAATGCAAAGCAGTACTGTAAATGCCCAGTCATGGGTGTCAGTGAACCACATCAGACCTTGTTAAACTATCTCACTCCTCAATGCTTTAGCTGGAAGTTGAATGCACTTTATTTTCATTAAACATACTCGACACTTTTATAGATGTATGTGGTTACTATAAAAGCATTTTTTTAAAAAATGAATATACATTATTCTGCTGTATAAGCAAATGTTTAACCTTTTTCAAAATATAATTTGACAGTTTGATCAACATACCACTTGTTTTTTAATACCTTTTTGTATTAAGGTGAAATTTGTCATTTATGATATCGCAATGTATATTGTATTGTTCTGAATATATCAGGATACATCTTATCGTGATATGCAAATCTTGAATCGTATCATCAGATTCACGGCAATATTAGCCATACCAGCCGTCATTGCCTGATCCCATTAGATCTCAGAAGCTAAGCAGGTCTGGGTCTGGTTAGTAGGTGATGGAGACCACTGAGAATTCCAGGTGCTACAGTGGGGTGGCAGTCACCCCAGTGGTATGTGTCATTGTGTTCTTGGGCAAGGCACTTTACCCATTGCCTATATGAATGTAGTGTGTGAGTGAGTGTTGGTGGTGGTCGGAGGGGCTGATGGCGCACTTTGGCAGCCTCGCTTCCGTCAGTCTGCCGCAGAGCAGCTGTGGCTACAATAGTAGTTTACCACCACTAAGTGTGGAGTGAAAGAATAATCCCTTAATTCTGTAAAGTGACTGAGTGACCAAAAAAGCGCTACATAAAATTGATGCATTATTATTTTATTAGGAATGTCGCGATACAACTTTATTTCCGATATGATACCGATATTGCAGCCTTGCGTATCGGCCGATTCTGATATTGATCCAATATCAGCATGAATCATACATACTTTTAATAAAAAAAACAACTTTCTTTAATAAAAAAATAATACAGTAATTACTTATTTTGTAGTGTGGAATGTTAGAAAAGGCTTGATCAAGTGATGTTACTCAGAGAACAATAGTCAGCAACAGTAGGTATGACAAAAAACTGACCCATTTATTATTAACTAATTGGTTACATACATTTTTACCTTCAACTTAATAGCTACAGTGTTCTACAATTGACTAAAATAAATAAAAAATGAATTTGAATATAATTGGAAATTTGAATCCGAAAAGATTGCACTTCCTGTAGTGTTGACCTTTTGACAGCATGTGCAGACAAAGAAAAGAAAAAAAAAAAAGGAAATTTGAATCCGATATTTGTTTTCAGCCTGATATCGGACCAATATCCGATATTGGATCGGGACACCCCTACCTAATATCTCAGGTTCACTGAACATTTATGAATTTGGACTACAGGAGGACACCTGCAGCATTAAATGATGTCATATATATATATATATATATATATATATATATATATATATATATATATATATATATATATATATTTATATAACCAAAACATTTAGGTTTCATACAGTCGTCATACTACCAGACAATTTCAGCTCTTGGGCACAATAAAAATGATAACACCTTCATTTGAAACACAGCATGATCCAGAATGCTGTCATGAATCGTTGTGTTTTTTCTCTGCTTGTTTTATTCCAGCTAAAGAGTTGATTGACAAAAAAATCGAGCTAATCCAGCAGCATGTGGACACTGACCAGGATATGGAGGGAGAATACTTAACGTACCTCCTCTCAAACGTTCAGATGAGCACCAAAGATGTGTACGGCAGCATCACTGAGCTCCTGTTAGCAGGCGTGGATACGGTAAATCCAATCTCACAGATCCACATCATATAAACACGTTTTCTTACCTTTTAAGTTTTAGCACAATTATTCTCATTGTTCATTTCAGTTATTTATTTAGCACACATTAAAGAAACAATGTTAAAGGTGCAAGGAGGGAATATTAGAGCTCCACCCCTTTCAGTAAACGCAAACAACTTAGAATAAGAGCTAACAAACAATTACACACTTACACACACAGAATCCTAAAACAAAATGCACAATTTAAACTTTCATGTATGAGGGAAAACAATATATAAACAATGTACACAAAAATCCTCAATATCAAAAGACAAATGAAAATATTGAATCAAATGTCACGGGGCTACCCCGTGCCCTCTAAACTGTTTGTAAGATTTTAATGTAAAAACAAATGCATCATTAGTAGTAAAAGTGTTTGTCACCATTGCTCCATGTGCTTTGTTTGTTGAACCAAGAAGTGGCAAACAGAACAGAAGCCTGTCATTGGTTTATATAGTGGTGGGCTTCTTGGAAGGTACCACATGTAATAGAGTTGGAGGGGTGTTTCTTAGCAAATACAAATAACCATTTTTTCAAGTATATGTCAAAATTTGCTTACCTCTTAACATTGCTAATATTAATATACAATTGTTTGGTAAATGTTAAATGCATTGTTGGTCTTTAATTTGTCTGAGATGAGTTAATTGATTTCCCCTCAGATCATGTGCTTTGGTACCTCCCCCTCAGTACTATATAAGAGGAGGCTGGAGGCATTGTGGGGGTTGGTGTTTGGTGTCAGAGCTGTCAGGTGGTAAAACAAAGTTTGTACAGAGCTGCAAACGAGTTTGTGTAGAGCTCAATCTTTATTTGTTTCCACTTTTTCCCCTCTTTTTTCAAGTTGGATGTCTTCTATTTTTCTTCAGGCCTGGATTGTAAATACTGCTGCACTTTTACCACTGTAAATAAATACACTTTGACTGCATTTTTGGGAACCTTGGACTACTTTTTGAGCCTACCCACTAGGCCATTCTCACACCAAATATTAATTGAAATTCAAAAAAGAAACACAAACTTAAAACATATATACTGTACACACATATACTGTACACATGCAAAAACAAACACACATATTACATATGCATTGTAATCATGGTGGCATAGAGTAAAGTGAGGGAGGACATGAAGTAATTATGTGTAATGTTGGAGGACTTATAAATGGATAAGAAGTTTTTCAACGTCAAAGAGTGAGTAGGAGGATATGGATCTAACAGCTCACATACACTTCTGTGCATTTGTAGGAGTTTATTGTGTGTTGTCAAAATATGTTCATCCTTATGTGTGACTAAACAAAGGCTATTGTTAAGTGTTTCCTTATCTCTTTGTCGCTAAAGACCTCCAACACCCTTACATGGGCTTTGTACCAGCTGTCCATCAATCCACGCATCCAGGATAGACTTTATGAAGAAGTGTCCACAACTGTACCAGCAGATCGCATCCCCACGGCCGCAGACGTCACCCACATGCCTTATTTAAGAGCCGTTATCAAGGAAACTCTCAGGTGAGACAGAAACAGCTGCACATTTAATGGTCAGCTTCTCTTGAACTGATTCTCAATAGGATGCAGGGATTGAGATCTTCTTTTTCTGGCCTAT
>NW_021145253.1:0-59721 GCF_900634775.1 Gouania willdenowi
ACTTGGCCATGGAAGTATTTTTTTTCTCACTTAACTTGCATATTTCACTTGAACGAAGGCCTCTTAATTTAAATCTCTACTGTTAGATCATCGATGAACTCCAGTGAATCCTTGATAAAGGAAACCCCTTCTTCACAATGGAGCTGAAGAAACGTTGGCTGAGATTTTTTAACCAGGCACAGTTTTATGGGGTGTTCATAGGACCACCACTGCAGGACCAAGGTAAGGATGATTTATTTGCTGTTACCCACATACACAAAGACCTAAAATTATTATGATTTATTATTATTGTTTAAACAGTAAAGAATGCACTTGCTGTCCTGAAAGTACTGCCTCAGATGTTCCCTTCACATGTAGCTCTGCCGAAGAGGTTGGGACACCCAAGTGATGCTTTGATTCACATTTTGAAGGTAAGGTTAATATACATATATATACACACACACACACACACACATATAATTAGAATATCATGAAAAAGTTTCATTATTTCTGTAATTCAACTTAAAATGTGAAACTAATATGTGATATAGACTCAACATGCAAAGTGACATAATTTCAAGCCTTTATTTTTATAATTTGGATGATTATGGCTTACAGTCCATTTTCAAAATATTCAAATTTTATGAGATTTTTAATTTGGGGTTTTTACAAGCTGAGCCATAATAATCAAAATTATAACAAATAAAGGCTATACATATCTCACTTTGCATGTAATGAGTCTATTATATATTAGTTTCACAGTTTAAGTTGAATAACAGAAGTGACTTTTTCATGATATTCCAATTATAGGATGAGCACCTGTGTATATATTAGAGTGCTGCAACCCGACCGAAGTCCGAGCGGGACCTGTCGGAACCCACGGATCGGTCGGCTCGGACAAATATTTAGAACTTATCTAGAAATATTTCTTAATGCCTATCGGCCTCTGTTCGGATTCGATCACTGCTCTGTCGGACGAGGGCGATTGCAGTTCCGTCTTTGTGTGTGTCACAGTTGTTAAGGAGTGTTTCTATTATCATGTACTTGGTTCAAACTCTTATATATTTTGGGTGAAGATTTAATTAATTGTTTGTTTTAGTCAGCAGAGGACCCCAACACTTACCTTCAATCAAGACCCTTGGTCAGCCCTGTGGTGATTGTCTGTGAGACAAACTGCATCCTGGTCATTGGAACAGTTCCTCTGCTGACTTTACCCAAAGAAGACCTCAGTGAAAGCGTGATGTATCTTCTTGGCTGTTATTACACCTTTCACCTCACATATCACAAGTGCATTGCTACCCTCCTGTCTGTGCTACAGACAGAGGTTTTGTTAGATGCCATCCATGAGAAGGACATGACTACTTCCTACAAAAAATCTATGGCTGAATGGAGAAAGTTTCATGATTAAGACAGTTTAAACATCAGTTTTAGTTTAACACTAGCATGACCAGAGTGGTGTCATTTGACACCTATACCTTTAATGTCCAAGCTGGTGTCAGATGGCGGGTGTGAACAACTCAGCTTGTGACCATTGTTATGTTACTGAGGCCACTACTCCCCCCTCAGCTAGGGTGGGGGGGGTGGCTAGGTAGGTTCCAGGACACAAAGACCTTTGTAATCTCCTTTGTGTTTCCCATACAGCAGCTACATAGAGGTTGCAACTTATATTTCAACTTTGCAACAGAAAGTAGTAAGTAGTAATAGTGAGACGGCAACAGTTTGTTTGCATTCTTGGTGAAATTTATTTAATAGAGATTTTGTGAACAATTCTGGCACTGCCACACCTCCTTTATGCATTTGCCACATGCAAACTTGTCACAATACATCCAACGCTTGGTGGCACGGTTTTTTCCTTGCAGCAACACTTCAACTGGCACAATGCCCTTTTCCCCACATCCGTGTGGGTGGTTGTTGCTGAAGGTTTTGCTCATTCACCTCCTTGGCTGCCATATGAGACTGGGCAAGCTCATTTGCAAGCTCCAGCAAGAAGTCCACCCTTCTCTCCTTGACCCCAGTGCATGCCTGATAAAGCACATGTGCGTTCAGCGCTGCAATGTCAATCATGTTGTAAAACACAGCGACTGGCCAACGCCGTGTTCCTGAACGCACAGTGTACTTTTCGAACCATCTGGTCCATGACGTCCACACCGCATTTCATGCTGTTGTAGTCGGTGACTGTGTTCGCTTTTTTTTCCGAGTAGCCTCAGTCTCCACCACGCTGTGCACGCTACTGAGGAGGCAGACAGTCTTCTTTCGTTTGGGCACATAAACAGTCAGTGTGGCACCAGAGGTTGAAAACACTTGTGTGCTGAATTCCTCACGGGCCGAATTCTTTTTAGCTGAATCTGGAAGCTACCGGCGAATCTTATTGACTGTGCCAAGGAGGGTGGTCTTCCGGCTGTGCAGTCGACGTGCTAGTGACAATGAAGTGAAAAAATTGTCGGTTGTAACAGTTCTTCCTTTGTCCATAAACGGTTCCATAAGCTTCATCACCACATTTTCAGACAATCTCTCCCCAGGTGGACGACTGGGGTCTTTGCCAAGATATGGGATGATTTTGCACACATACTTGGATTTAAGGTCACATGCCACACAGAACTTGATACCAAACTTGTCCGGCTTCGTTGCAATGTATTGCAAGAAACAGCAGCGAGTCTTAGTTGGAAAAAGTTGCTCATCTATGGTGATGTGCCTGCCTGGGTTGTACGAAGTGATGCAGTTGGCAAACAAAAGACCCCCAAACGTCAGAGATTGCAGCAACCGGTCAGTCCGCAACTCGTTCACCGCGTGTGTCCTTGTCGTCGAAGCGTAGATGCTGCATGATGTCCTTGAAACGGTTTCGAGCCATAATCCTGTTGATCAGGGGCGGTCCCAGTTTTGCTGACCATGCGTCATGCAGCGATGGAAGGCGGACAATCCCCCACAGAAGCAGGATGGCAATGAACGCCATTAGTTTAGGTATGGCCATGAACCAGTTCTCATGTTGTGTCTGGAGTGCATGCTGGACAGTCCACTCCTGAATGGTCCGAAGCATTTCCAGAGTTATGAAGCAGAAGAAACTCTGTAAGCGACTCGTCACCTTTCTTCTGGCCAAAGCAGTTGGCTCTCCATCTGTGACGTGACCTTAAATTGGGCTGTGATGGAGAGGCCTTCCGACCTGTTCTTCACGCCACACTGTGCCGTCTTTTGCCCTCTCTGTCAGCCACTCGTGTGTCTCCAGGCGACCTCTCTTTTCTGAAGGTGGCGAATCCTCCTCATGTATAGGGTGATCATATTTTTGAGATGTGATTAATGAAACATTAAAAACACAACTGCCATAATCAGCAAACAAAAAAAAGGATGTTTAGAAAATCTTACCGGAAGAAATTTCAGAGTCAGAACTCAGCTGTAGGGATATTTCTTCTCCATCGGAGTCACAGGGGTTGGCGTCATTTAGGATCATCTCCAAAGCCTGCTGAGAGCTGTAAACTTTTGACATCCTTGCTTCTCAGTCGTCAGAGTCAGTGAAATATCTGCCCAGAGTTGGCTATTTTTTCACCTTGAGGTGATAAGCCTTTTCAAACTTTCACTATGGTTCAGTACTTCCGCATTGGGTCAAAGGTCAAGAGGGATAATGTCAGCATAACTGATGGTGTAAACAGAGATTGAGATTGTTTTTCCCTGTTGAAGCATTGATTCTTTGTGCATCTTGTGCACTTTCTTCAAATTTGTAAAATAATAGCTTAATAAAATAATTCATGGACCTGGTTAGTGAATGGTGGACCTCGTGAATTTACCTTTTTAAAGTGAGAACTCAAACAGTCCTTTTCACACTCGGAAATCTTGCTTTACCATAAATAGCAACAATACATTTGATTTATAAGCACAAAAACAATAAAGGTAAATAGTTTAAAATACAGGAGTAGGAAACAGGAGCTTGGTTGCTTTATTACTGTTTTTCTTTTTCTAATTTTATTTATTGCGGTTTATTAATTGATCACAACACACATGGCTCATATTAATTTGGCCATTCTTATCCAATAATTCCATATAATGTTATTTGGATTAACAAACATCTACCTGGGAGAAACTGGTTTCTCAACACTGGCCATCATTTACACCAACCCCCAAAGTTTGTCACTGCCTAGCTGCACATTCCGATCGAATGGCTTTATTTACATAAGAGAGGTGGCCCCACTGAGTTGCAAATGAGTGTCATTTGGCGGCCTCTGGGCAGGGCAACAGGAGTAAGAAAACCTTGGGCATGCTAGTGTTAAGTAGTTCAGCAGCATTAAGTCCCTCCTTTTAAAATGTGGCTCCTGTTCAATGATGTTAAACTACAGTCGTGTGGGGCTATTGGTTATTGCTCTGGTTTGTGGTCTTGACATTGTGATTTTTGCACAATAAAAGTGTAGAAAGACATGTCTCAAATGTTTGTTTTGTTTTTTAACTCTTATTTTAAGATAAATTGTCTTTCATTAAATTCTGATTTTAAGCATTATTTTCTTGTAAACATTATCATATTTAAGGAAAATGTGCTTGTTTTTGGAATAGCTGTTCCTATTTCAAGTTTTATTTACTAAGCTAATTTTTCTTATTTACAATAATCAGATCTAAATAGGCCAAAAATAAGTGAATATTTCTGATTTTAAGAAAATTGATCTAAATATTACAGCTTGAAAAAAAGACAATATTGCTTGTTTTTAGTCTAAAACTACTAATTTCAAGATTGCTGTGGGTCATAGTGTTATTTTCTTATTTTTGAAAATCTTACCAAGTAAAATTTTCTTGTTCTGTTAGCAGATAATTTTGCTTATTTTAAGTGTTATTTTTCTTATTTTATTATATTTTTTTCTTATTTTTTTTTAAGTGGAATTTTTGCAGTGCAGACATGTGTATTGGTGTTATTGATCTCCATTCTGCTGATCAGTTCAGTCACTAACTGCTGTACAGTAGATGAACTCAGCCGTCCCACCTTCATGGTTCACACTCTGTGTCCTCGTAGCTTTCCCCCACCTGAAGGAAACCAATCAGTAGCTTTATTAGAATCTAATTCAACAACAGGTTCCATTAATCAATCAATCTGGAAACCAAACTAAACACCAAAAAGGATCAAACTGTTAACGTTTGTTAAATGTTTCCGAGGCTAAAGGAGGTTATAAAGGATGCATTGAGCCTCTTTACCTTAGCTTAAAGAGAACTTGGAAACTCTTTATCATGGCCACCACTTAAACACTTCAGAGGGTGAAGGAACAGTGGATAGGAAAGGAGATAGGAGGGAACATTAGGATACAACCAGAGAGAGTAGCAACAACTCCGTTCACTCTAATGGTTAATTTTATTTACAGCGATGGCGGCTCATGGAGTATACCATTGTAGCGCATTGAAGCTACAGTAGATTAGACAGTCTGTGATGAACTTTTGAACAGTAAGACGTTTAAATAATCATATTGGATATTATTATTATTATTATTATTATTATTATTATTTTATTAACGTGTGCATTAAAGACTGTTGGTGGATTATCCTCTGCTTAACTAGATTGAGGCATCATTAGCAGATAATAGATGAGACTAAGATATGCTAATGTTACTGGATAAAGTTAGCATCACAGCCTTAACCATAAGGTTCAATCTTATTAATTCGATTTTATTCAAAGATGTGGAATAAAAGAAAATACTAAATAAAATAAATTAATACTAATAAAATAAATAAAAATCAATAAAACTTGATTTATTTTGTTGTAGTAAATTAAATTAATGAATGAAATATAACTTTAGGACATCTGATTGTACAGTGATGAGTATCAGCAGAAAAATGAGGAATGGATTCTGGAGTACATTTAAAATAGACCAACAATGATGAAAATAAATTATACTAGACTAAACGAGGAACTATACGTAATACTATAAGTATTATAGGCTATTACTGTATTATACAAGTTATTATACTAATCATGTAATTTGGTTAGAGTGTAAGTGACCTACTGTAGGAGCACAGGGAGCAGTGATGTCACAGGACTGGTTTCATATGATGGAGCATCAACAGACCATGATGAGTCATGAAAACATGACAAGGTGTGTTTCAAATGTGTATTAGATATCATACTGAACATTTTATATGAATTATATTAGTAATCACACCTGTTCTATGTAATAATTTCACACTACTACTGCTGTGATGTTGCATGGTGAGGACCAATGATGCTGCACGGTGAGGACCAATGCTGCTGCATGGTGAGGACCAATGATGCTGCACGGTGAGGACCAATGCTGCTGCATGGTGAGGACCAATGATGGTGCACGGTGAGGACCAATGATGCTGCATGGTGAGGACCAATGATGCTGCATGGTGAGGACCAATGATGCTGCAGGTCAGGATGGCTGGATAAATGATGTTCTGTTAGGTTGCAGAGTAGTGATGCTGGCTGTGTGCATCAGTGCATAGTAATAATGTCTATTTTTATATATTTATAAACATAATAAATATGTTTTCAATGTGTCCTGTCTGGAATTAATGTTTTTAATTACCTCTTTTTAAAGAAAATTCAAAGCAATACATACTGTATACAATACATATTAACACATTTTTAAACAATGTTTTCATTAATAAAAATGTACGTTAGGGAAAAAACTATTTATAGAACAACATAAACATATATTGTATATACACATACATATGATGGTGTACTGTATAAATATTGTCAATCAATGCAGTTAATGACGACAAATTACCAAAAATCCCAGATATGTCAATGGATTCAAATTGCCCACCACTAACTTCATAAACTAACTGAGTTTACATGAATCATGTGATGGTCAAGCATTTTGGACTTTGTCGTACCAAAGTAGTGACCCCCAACAGAATCTGTATCCCCTGCTGCGGGAGCGCGCATGAAGGGCGGAGCTACAATTCTGTGTTTAGATATCAGTTTAGCTTATTATTAAAACTAAATGTGGATTGTTACGAACATGCTTTGATTGTTAAAGATGGATTATTATTCATGGTTTCTTTTTTAACATACGATAATTTAACGTTATTTTCAGAACATCTAATTTCAATTTAATCTAAATCTAACAACAAAACCATGTACGTAAACAGAGACAAAACTGATATAATCCAGACAGTAAGATTAACATTAAAAAGACAGTTTGAGCTAAATACACAAAATCTAAATCGTTAACAAATAAAAATAATTTTATTTTAAATATTGAACCTAATACACATTAAACAACTCATATATACCTTGTAAATCAAATAAAGCAGACACATTTTTTTATTCAGCCTCTGTTGATCAGCATAACTTCAAAGCATTTATTCAGACATTCTCAACACAGACACATGGTGATACAGGACTGTGGACCAGAACATGTTATCAGGAGGATATAAATGATTTCAGCCTGTCTCACTGTGCCTGATAGAAAATGTATCCCCTCTATAATCCTCAGGTGAGTAACTAACATCATCTGCTTTATTCTGTACACATTAATCATCATTCATAATAAAACATGTGAATTAGGACTAGTTTCACTTTTGTGGAGAAGAAGAACATGAGACAGATGTGACCTCATACTTTGTGTTCTCAGAGGGTTCCACTTTTAGTAGCGTCTGACGCTAACAGCTCTAGCAGAAAGACAATATGTCATGTTGACTTCAAAATAGTGTTGGATGAATGTTATAAGATGGGTGATGAAGAAAAAACAGGCTGTGATCAGTGGGAGGGGCCTATAATGTCACTGGAAATTCCTTCACATTCTAAATGATGTATCTTGGCTAATTTTCAGTTGATTCACATCAAATTTACATGTATTATTGACCCCAAGATGAGCAAAAAGTTACATTGTGACCCCGCCCAAAACCAAACAGGAAGTCGACCATCTAGTCTGTCTGTCTCACAGAGGACTCATAGACATGTCTGTCTGTCTCTCTGTCTGTGTGTCTGTTTTGGCTGTATTTCTCTGTGTGTGTGTGTGTGTGTGTGTGTGTGTGTGTGTGTGTAGCTGTGAGTGTCTGTCTGTCAGTGTGTGTGTGTGTGTGTCTGTCTGTTTGTATAGCTGTATGTGTGTGTGTCTGTCTGTCGGTGTCTGTGTGTGTGTGTGTGCCTGTTTGTCTGTGTGTTTGTTTGTCTAAGTGCCTGTCTGTCTGTCTGTCTGTCTGTCTTTGTGTCTGTCAGTCTATGTGTCTGACTGTCTGTCTGTCGGTCGGTGTGTGTGTCTGTCTGTGTAGCTGTGTGTGTCTGTCTGTCGGTGTGTCTGTCTGTGTAGCTGTGTTTGTCTGTCTCTGTGTGTGTGTGTTTGGCTGTCTAAGTGTATGTCTGTCTGTCTGTGTGTGTGTCTGTCTGTCTGTTTGTCTGTCTGTCTGTGTAGCTGTGTCTGTCTGTCTGTGTGTCTTTCTGTCTCTGTGTCTGTCAGTCTGTATAGCTGTGTGTGTCTGTCTGTGTGTGTGTCTGTCAGTCTGTGTAGCTGTGTGTGTAGCTGTGTGTGTCTGTCTGTCTGTCTCACAGAGGACTCAGAGACACTGAGGAACCAATGGACCAACATTTAAACCCAGGATACAGAGTGTCAGTGAAGGAGGTACAGACGGTGTGGATGAGTGTCAGAGAGTCAGAGGAGACTTCATAGAAGGACAGACGTCCATCAGGACAGTCCACATACACTCCTACTCTACCAGAGGAACCACAGGGACAGGAGGTAGGTGTGATTATGTTATTGTGAATGAAGTAGTAAAAATCACTGTAACATCTCAGACTCCAGGACTGATTATTAAATCCAAACCAACAATAATTACTGATTCCTTTCCTACTGATTCCTCTGTAACTCACTGCTATATAAACATCTCCATTCCACTCCACCTCCCAGTAACAGCGACCAGTCAGACCAGTACTACACAGAACCTGATAGAGATCAAATCTGTCCTGATGATCAGGATAAAGCTCCTCCTCCTCCACACGTGTCACCATCCTGTTGTTGTCAGACAGTCTGAGTTTTCTGTTGATGGAGTTTGTGTCGAGGTGAATGTGACAGAAATCTGATGAGACACAAAGAAACAACAGTTGATCATGTGATGCTTCATTGTCTCTGTATCACTGACATGTTCATTCACTCAGAGCTTCATGAGGACACTTTGAATGAACACACACACACACTTACACTTCCTCACACCAGCTTTGATCCTCTGCTCTCCTCCATGGTCCGCCCTGCAGGAGCAAACACAGGCAGTGATTTACACACCTAAAGAGTCCAAAGTGCTGCTCAGAAACCTGATGCCATCTCCATCAAGCTCTCCATGTTTCTACTGGTTTGTCTTCAACAGCTTCACCTTCTTCATCTCCTTCAAAGTGTTCCTCTCTTCATCCTCACTGATTGGTTCCACCTCCTCTGATCTTAACTATACACTATTATATATATGTATAAATACACTATTTGGTCACCTAGGCTGAAATCCAATCAGAACTCATGTGATCTAACGTATTGATCACATCTAATCTGTCTGTGTTTACAAACATTAATACCATCATATATCCATAGTTTTCTGGTGTATGTTAACATGAAACAGTTTAAAATCATTAAATCAAAACTATATGTTAAATTTCTATAAGGTTTTATAGATAACGTTAATAATTCTGTAATTTGTCTCATGTTTAATTAAAAAAACTAATACAATAATGAAATTAGATAAAATACTAATTATTGAACAAACTAAAAAACTTAACAATTCTCTGGTCTTTGGTGAGAGCAGACGTGTTTTCCTTTGCTCCGATAACACGACCTTGGCTACAGCTGGCTACAGCTGAACAGCCTGAACAGCCTGAAAAACTGGGCCCAAGACTGAAGGAAAATGGTGAAAAAACCGCAGGGAGGCCCTTCAGAACCCAATTCGGGTTTGGAAGAGGTCAATGAGATGATATGCGAGGGTCTACAAAACCTATCTGCCGAGATAAAGTCGTTGGAAAAGACGCTGGAAAACTCACTGGAAAGACTACAAAGCGAAACAAAGGTACTGAAAGAAAAGAATGAAAGAAATGCTGAAGAGATAAAAATGTTGAACGCGAGGGTTGAACAGCTGGAACAAAAGGAAAGAGAGAAAGATGTCATCATCACAGGCCTAAAGATAAAACCCAGGAGTGACGAAGAAACAAAATCGATTGAACAACAGGTCATTGACTACCTGAAGTCGAAGGACATTGTCCTGAACCCTGACAACATCAACTCCTGCCATCTCCTGCCAAAGAAAAATGATAACAGAGCTGTAAAAATAACCTTCACGAATATAAAATTCAAAGGAGAAATAATCAAGCAAGGAAACAAACTCAAGGGAACGAAGGTGTACATCAATGAAAACCTGACGAAACAAAATGCAAGCATTGCATGGAAAGCACGCCAAATAAAAAAAGAAGGAAAGATTATGAAGACGTGGTCAAAAAACTGCAGGATTTACATCCAGGAAGAAGAGGACGGAAAACCAGTTCTCATCAAAACGATGGACAACTTGGGAAAATACGAAGGATCCACCTAAACAACAACATTACTGATGGTAATCATGGATATTGTTACAAGGCAAAAGGTTGTGTCATGGCAAGCTTAGGACAAAGTCACTGGGAGCAATTCAGGTTCCAAAAATCAGTCAATTTATTTTCTCCTGACAGTCCAGACAGCATATCTTCTTTAAACAACAGGAAAAAGAAGAGAATCTTTCAAAAACAAATAATCCAACAAAGGGTTCAATTCAGACCTGCTCAGACATTTCCCTGTCCATGTGTGCTGCAGGAGCCATCTTGACTTGTCCTCCTTCCTCACCTTCACTTCCTGCTTTTATAGGCCCCAGGCTCCGCCTCCTCAATCAATGCCTTTCATTTCTTTAACAAAAACTGAACCCTTCATAATTGTAATAAAACAAGAATTTTACAAAATATATTAAACACAATTTCTCACTTGCAAAACAAATTAAATACATGTTTAAAATCTACATTTAACAAATATTGAACATTTCAGTTGTGAGGGAGCTTTTGCTTCCTAACATTTCACCCTTCCTCCCCCCTCTGGTTCACAAATGTCAGGTAAACGAGAGAGATAATCGGCAATGATGTTTTTCTTACCCGGGCAGTGTTGTACGGTGAACTGGTATGGCTGAAGGGCTAAGCACCAATGTAGAATTCTTGGATTTTGATGTTGCTTTGAGTGCATCCATGTCAATGGTCTGTGATCAGTCTGTAAAATAAAATTCCTTCCCAAGAGGTAATATTTTAGAGAATCAACCGCCCATTTTATAGCTAGGCCTTCTTTCTCCACAGTAGAGTACTTCTTCTCCCGTTCAAACAGTTTCTTACTCAAGAAGAGGATGGGTTTTTCTTCACCAGGATCTCCTTGGGCTAGCACTGCTCCTAAGCCAACACCAGAGGCATCCACCTGTACCAGGAACTGCTTCGAGAAGTCAGGACTCTGCAACACAGGCGCTTCACAGATTTGCATCTTTAACAAACAGAAGGCTTTCTCACATTCATCAGTCCAAATCATTTTGGAGGCAGATTTTTTTGTTAAATCAGTTAGAGGCGATGCCAACGTTGAAAAGTGAGGGATGAATCTTCTGTACCATCCCACCATTCCTAAAAACGATCGCACTTGCTTCCTTGTCTTGGGCCTGGGAATCATTTGTATAGCTGTGATTTTCTCAACCTGGGGTTTGATCTGTCCACGGCCCACAATGTACCCAAGGTATCTCACCTCTTCTTGAGCCCATGAACACTTAATTGCATTGAGGGTTAAGCCGGCTTCCTGTATCCTTGTCAGGACAACTTTCATGTGCTCCAGGTGTTCCTCCCAGGACTCACTGTAGATTACTATATCATCAAGGTAAGCAGCTGCAAACTTAGAACAGTCATTAAGCACAATGTCCATCAGTCTCTGAAAAGTTGCAGGGGCTCCATGGAGACCAAAAGGCAACACAGTGTAATGGAACAGACCCATCCCTGGGATCTGAAATGCTGTGTATTCTTTGCAACTTGGGTCAAGAGGCACTTGCCAGTAACCTTTACAAAGATCCAAGGTTGTGATATAACAGGCTTTTCCCAGTCTTTCAAGCAGTTCATCAATGCGTGGCATTGGGTATGAATCAAAACATGAAATACTGTTCAATTTCCTCATATCGGAACAGAAACGTGGTTGAGCAGAGTCTTTTTTAGGAACCAACACTATGGGGTTTGACCACTCACTTCTGGAAGGTTCAATCACTCCCATGTCCAACATCATCTGGACCTCCTTCTTCAGTGGCTCCATCATCCGCTCTGCAATCCTGTATGGCTTCAAACGTACAGGTTTAGAGTCCTTTAAAACTATTTTATGGGATATAATATCCGTTCTTCCAGGTTTTGCAGAAAACAATGGAGGAAAAGATTCTTTGAGCTCACCCAACTGACGCCATTGCTTTTGTGTCAAGTGCTCCGGACGGGCTTCAGGCATGCATCTCTCTCTGCAGGGCCTCATGTCAGCTTCAGCTTCCCGGGTAGCCTTTTCTTCCAGTTGTATGTCCTGGATCATCAGAACATGTTCCTCCCTCTTCTCTGTGGGGTTTCTTTGATGAAATTCTTTCAACAGGTTAACGTGCAGCAATTGTTTATCTTTCCTTTTATCAGGACATTCAATTTCATAAGTCACAGGTCTACCCTTCTCGTGACAGCATATGGGCCTTGCCACTTTGCCAGTAGCTTGCTTGGTCCAGTTGGTAGCAATACAAGTACTTGTTGACCCGCTCTTAATTCTCGCTCGCGGGCACGTTTGTCGTACCATACCTTTTGCTTCTGTTGTGCCTGTTGCATGTTCTCTTTAGCCATTTCTCTGAAGGTGTTTAGCTTATCTCTCATTTGGAGGATGTAGGATATGATGTTGGTGGTAGTAGAAGTTGCCTCCTCAGCCATCCAGTTCTCCTTCAACACATCCAAGGGACCTCTGACCTGTCTTCCATACAACAACTCAAAAGGTGAAAAACCAGTTGATGTCTGTGGCACCTCTCTATATGCAAACAACACAAAAGGTAACCATTTATCCCAGTCTTTGCCAGTTTCATCCACAAATTTTCTCAACATTTGTTTAAGGGTGCCATTAAACCTTTCAACAAGACCATCAGTTTCTGGATGATATGGTGTAGTTCTTATGCCTTTTACTCCAAGTTGGGAATACAGTGATTTCATTAACTGAGACATGAAATTTGTACCTTGGTCAGTCAATATTTCTTTTGGAATTCCAACTCTCGAAAACAGTTCTATTAAACACCGGATTATGTGTTTAACCTGAAGAGAGCGTAATGGATAGACATCTGGATATCGTGTGGCGTAATCACAAATTACCAGTGCAAATTTATACCCGCTACTACTTTTTGGGAGGGGACCAATTACATCCATGGCAATCCTCTCATAAGGCACGTCCATAATCGGCAAGGGCTGTAAAAGGCCACGATCAGAGATTTTAGTGGGAGCTACTAGCTGACAATCATGACATGTTTTACAGTAGTTTAGTACATCTGTGTATAAACCTGGCCAGAAAAATCGGCGAGCAATGCGATCATAGGTTTTTGCCTGTCCCAAGTGTCCAGCCCATGGTACTGTATGACCTAAATTAAGGATTACTTGGCGGTACTCTTTTGGCACAACTAACCTAGGCTTCTCAATATCGGCAAGATATAAGAGGTTGTTTTTTATTATGAATGGATCATCAACAACATTTTGCCTCTGAGAAACATTTATTTTCTGATCCCCTTCAACCACATAAGCTTTGGCAAAGAGTGGCTTTAAAGAAGAGTCAGTTTCTTGACTTTCCCTGAAATTAACAGGAATTTGCCACTCTGAATCAATGGGTGGGGTTTTAGGGAGAGCCAAATCATTACTTTTCACCTTTTCAATACATTTATTTTTCTCCTGACGGCGTTGACGCTTGGATTTTTTAACTTTCTGTCCACCTTCATACAAACTAACATCTGCCTCAGGTAATGGCTCTAGGCCTTTAGTCTTTGAGCAGGTGATCACTGCAGAAGAATAAGTTTTATTTTGGTGTATCAAGTTATCCAAAATGGGCAGATCTTCCCCAAGCACCACATCATAAGCTAGATGATCCAAAACCCCAACAGTTAACATAAAGGCTTGACCTTCCACTTCAATTGTTACATCTGCAGTTGGATAATCTTTTCTACATCCATGAACACAGGTTATGTTTACATTTCGGTCATAGTCAGGTAGGATGTTCTTAAGCACTGACGACTTGACTAGGGTTTGTGAACTTCCTGTATCTACCAAGGCTTTTACCCAATTCCCATTAATGGTGACTTCCACTACATGTTTATGAGGAATACAATCATCATTTTTGTTATCACATCGAGGTTTGCTGCACATTTCAACAACCTTTGACTTCCTTAGAGGGCACACAGAAGCTTTATGTCCTGGCTGCTGACAGTAATAACACACAAAATTAAACTTCACATTTGAATGAGCTGGTTTCTCACCACCCGCAGTGTCCACATTGTCCATCCGAGGCGGTCTGTGAGTTTTGCCTTCAGCAAATCTTGTCCTCACCATAGTTCCTCTCGGCCTCACAGGAGCCCTGTGTACTGCACTGTAATGCTCTGCCAGCGCTGCAGTGTCCTCCCCAGTCTGTGGATTGTTCTCCTTCACCCAAGTGCGGATGTCAGGAGGGAGTACCCGAAGATACTGCTCCAGGATGATGACGTCCCCAATTTCCTCCTTGTTGCGAATATCCGGCCGTATCCATCTTCTATATAGTCCTTTAAGTCGGCTGTAGGTTTCTCGAACAGTCTCTCCAACTGGCACGTTGATGTTCCTGAAACGCTGTCTATATGTTTCTTCTGTAACATTAAATTTCATTAGCACAGCAGTTTTAATTTCTTCATAAGAATTTGATTTATCTTCATCCATTGCAGCATAAGCCTCTAGAGCTTTTCCAGTTAACAGGGTGACCACTCTAGCTGCCCACTCAGTGTGTCTCCAACCCCATGTTCTGGCTATACGCTCAAACCTCACAAAAAAACTCTCAGGATCTTCACCTTCCTTGAAATCAGGCATTCTGGGCTCTGTCACATGAAGTACTCCACCCCTGTTTGAGCCTTCAGGAGGGGATTGCTGCCAAGTTGATGGCTGTACAGTTTTATTTCTTGGAAGATGAAAAAACATAGGATTGTCTTTCTGAACAGCCTGTTCATAATGTTCATCATATGTCTCAGGCAAATACTTCGGCATCCTCTCACTTCTCAGCTGCTTAAGTTGTTCAAAAAGTATTGCCTCAGTCTTTTTAGAGTTTCGCATAAACTCTATCATTTCATCTAAAATGTTAGACTGCAGATCACAAGATTCTTGACTCACTGTTGCATCTGAAGTCACTTTCGGCCTCACTACCGAATGTAGATTTTCCTCTACAGCCATGGCTCCTTCAGGTGGTGGCCCATGCTCCTCTACTCCCTCCACATGGTCTTCCTCCATGTCTGCCAGTGGACCTCTCCTTGTCACTCGTGGTCTCCCCCGTCCTCTGCTGGCCATTTCTTCAGGTTCTCCAGCAGCTTCTCGAAGGCATACGATCCCACTTCTGACACCATTTGTTACAAGGCAAAAGGTTGTGTCATGGCAAGCTTAGGACAAAGTCACTGGGAGCAATTCAGGTTCCAAAAATCAGTCAATTTATTTTCTCCTGACAGTCCAGACAGCATATCTTCTTTAAACAACAGGAAAAAGAAGAGAATCTTTCAAAAACAAATAATCCAACAAAGGGTTCAATCCAGACCTGCTCAGACATTTCCCTGTCCATGTGTGCTGCAGGAGCCATCTTGACTTGTCCTCCTTCCTCACCTTCACTTCCTGCTTTTATAGGCCCCAGGCTCCGCCTCCTCAATCAATGCCTTTCATTTCTTTAACAAAAACTGAACCCTTCATAATTGTAATAAAACAAGAATTTTACAAAATATATTAAACACAATTTCTCACTTGCAAAACAAATTAAATACATGTTTAAAATCTACATTTAACAAATATTGAACATTTCAGTTGTGAGGGAGCTTTTGCTTCCTAACAGATATGGACCCAGATCTATATAAACACTGGAAACAAAACTCAGACTGTGATTATTTTACGGAGACCGAATTAAATGTGGAAACCAAGAGTAAAAAAGGTCTGTCATTTATTCATTTTAATTGCTAGGTGGTGGGGTGATTAAGGATTACATTAAATTTAAATTCAAAGTGTTTATAGTCATATGTGCAGTTAGAAACACGATTTTTTTTTATATACAATGAAATTACTACCTTGCTTATGAACTAAGATATAATAATGTGTTTATACAAGTTAAATCTAACAGTGGAAAATACAACACTGCCAATAAAACTAACAACAGCAGTTAGAAACACGCTTATGAACTAAGATATATTACATTAAAAGCAAACTGCTTCTCTCGTCTCCTTTTTCGGCATGTACAAAAAAATGTAAAAAAAAAAAAAAAAAAAAGTGAATGTAACCATGTCGGAAATAAACTGAATAAATAAAAAATAAATAAATAAATTGTAATATAAAATTAGGAAAATAAACTGAAATACCATTTGGTTAAAAAACTTTTTTTTTTAAATAAAAGTTCAGCCTTTGTTTCAAAGTTAGATTTGAAATGTTTCACATAAAAACATCTCCTCCATAGACCAATAATTATTTTATTTTTAAACATAAAAAATATAAAGACTAAGAAAAAAATATGAACCACAACAATATATATGTTTTAGTTTGTTTTTGAATATTTCATTTAAAATCACTAATGTCCTAAAAAGTCACAACTTTCACATTATTACATTATTTAATTAATTATTAAATCAGAAATGTCCAAATCAACATATATTAAATTAAAACAGCTTTAATAGATAAACCAGAAATGAATTTCTCCTCTTTTTGACATGAATGAAATGAATGATTATGAAACTATATCTTGTGTGAACTGCAGTGAACTGGTAGAAAGAACATTAGATAACACACAACACAACTTGTTCACAACTGATACAGAAAGAATATAAAAATAAGATTGTTTGACCTAGAAAATAAACACTTACACAACAGAATAATTACAACATATAAACATTGATTAAATAATATATTATGGAAACAACACACACACACACACACACACACACACACACACACACACACACACACACACGGATATATATATGTATGTGTGGGTGAATGAATAAGGATGATGTCATGCTGTATGTATGGGAGAAACATGTTGTGAGTGTGAGTGTGCTAGTGGGCGTGTCATAGAGTGATTGATTGATGGATGATAGAAGGATAGCTGTTTGTACACTTATATACATACACACATACATACACACATACATACAGACTTACACACATACCAGTTTTTGTTTAATTCTTTAAATATTCATAATTTAAGTTGGGTTAGGAGCTTTCTTTTTAAGGAATTACTAAAAACTTTTTCTTGTTGATCATACGTTGATATTTTTGAAATGACAATTAGAATAACTTTTGGATATCATACTTATAGATTTCATACTGTTTTCTTTCTCTTGATGAATAGAGTTGATAGACTTTATTTTTTTGTAACACTCCCCAACACTTTACAGTTGTAGCTTGAATAAAAGTCATATTTTTTAGTTAAAAGGTAAATGAACAAATGATCTTAATAACAGACATGGATAACATTATTTCATATATTGAGGAATCATATATACTGTATAGACCCTGGCCCAGAATGCAGAACAGTGGCTGATCACCTGAGGTTATAAAAACAACCTCACCACCTAAAACGTCTAATCAAAGGTGGGGGGGCTGAACTGTACATGGTACGTGGTCTATAGATTTAACTAGGACTCTTTAGAGAGATAATAAAGAAATAAATACAATCACAAATCTGTTCCCTTGTAATCTATATAAATATTAGTAGAGGCATAAATTAACATAACACCTGGTTACATTTCTGTTTTGTTCTAATTACTGTTTTATTCTAATGATTTGATTTACTTTTCAGTTCTTTGGGTTATTTTCTTACTTTGTTATTCACTTCTTTAATAATCTCTGTTAGTTTGAATATTCTGTTACAACTGTGTGGAATAATGTCATTTTCCTCTCTTTATGTTCTAAAAATCTCACAACTAAAACCCTTAAGTGTATTTATATTCTCAGATAGATAAATAAATATGTAGACATGGATATATTTAAAAAATCATAATCAATGTTTGAAATGTATATAAATGTAGTTTTTTGTTCACAGGATACAGACATCACCAGCTGATAACCGAAACCATTGGATAAGTATTTGATTTAGTCTATTTTTAATTATGATTTATTTATTTTTATTTATGATTTTGAATGTAGCTTACCCCCCTCCCCTCTGTGCTCCATCTCACTCACATGCATTAGCACAGCTGCTGCAGAAGTGGATCTAAGCTCATTGTTTGTATTGTGTAGAAACTACGTCATCTCATTTAGCAGTAAGTAAACACTAAACTGTATCATTATATACTGTATGTTAAAAAACGTGACTAAAAACTCTGTTTTAAGTCTGTCACCAATGACGCGCTATGAGTGTGGGCTCGTATACGTGAGGGGTGGAGAACGAGCAGGGAGACAGAGAGAAGTGATTGGTTAATAAAAAACCGAACGGTCTTTTTTCATTGGTCAAAGTTTTTACAGGTTTACAGCTGCTACACATGATGGATTTTCTTTGTTCCTTTTTCAGAGCTCATAAGATTAGTTTCTGTCAGAACATTAAAAAAAATTTCAACCAAAAACTTAAAAAGTGTATCTGGAAAAAAATCCCCTACCCTACCTTTAATTGATTGATTATTTGAAACATTGGGAATAATTTATACAATTGCAATGTTTTAATTTTAGTGGTTAGTAACATTCAGAGCTGGAAATGCAATCATTTATTTCAGGCTTCAGCCAATAATTTACATTTCGGTTCATCCCTAATTTTTTGACTTGATAACTTGTGTCAGAACAATAATTAAAATATAATTTCATAAGATATATTTATATTTTTGTATGAATACAATCCTCACTGATTGGTTCCACCTCCTCTGATCTTCTCTCTCATTCCTTCATCAGCTACTCATAGTTCTCCATCAGCCTCTCCTCACTCCTCACTACCTTCTTATCTCTGTCCTTCATCCCTCTAACCTGTCCCAGTCCTCCTCCTTTAGTGTCCCACCTCTCACAACTTCACCACATTCCTCTGATACAGCTCTCTGTCACACATGTGATGGGGATTGATGTGAACATGTGATGAGCTGCTGTGATGTGTCTCACCTCAGAGTGTTCAGTCTCTGAGAGAGCAGCTTCACTGCTGAGTCTCCTGGATGGTTGTAGCTCAGGTCCAGCTCTCTCACACTGGAGGAGTTGGAGCTCAAAGCTGCTGCCAGAGAAGCCCCGCCCACCTCTGTGATGACACAACCTGACAGACTGGATTCAGAAAAACCTCCACAACTCAGGAAACAAGTAAGGAGACGAGGAACAGGACAATGTTGATGGAACATGTGATCCACTGACCTGAGATAGTCCAGTTTACAGTGAGGACTCTTCAGTCCTTCACACAGCAGCTTCACTCCTGAATCCTGCAGATCATTGTTACTCAGGTCCAGATGTTTCACACTGGAGGACTGAGAGCTGAGGACTGAGGACAGAGCTGCACAGCTTCTCTCTGAGAGACCACAGGAACTCAACCTGATGAAGAATCAGAGAAACCTTACAGATGTTTGTCTGTGACAGAATTAAATACATGTTCTTCTAAAGTCACATACTTAACTTTCTTGGAGGCTTTGATCACTGGGAGCAGCTTCAGAAAAGCTTCCTCTGAAGGAGAGAAACTCTTCAGGTCAAAGACATCCAGATGTTCTTGTGATGACAGTAGGATGAAGACCAGAGCTGACCACTGAGCAGGAGACAGTTTCTCTGTAGAGAGACTTCCTGATCTCATGGACTGTTGGATCTGCTCCAGCAGAGAGTGATCATTCACTTCATTCAGACAGTGGAACAGGTTGATGCTTCTCTCTGTGGACAAACTCTCACTCAGCTTCTTCTTGATGTATTTAATTGTTCTCTGATTGGTCTGTGAGTCACTTCCTGTCTGTGTCAGCAGGCCTTGTAGGAGCCTCTGATTGGTTGGCAGTGAAAGACCCAGCAGGAAGCGGAGGAACAAATCCAAGTGTCCGTTTGGACTCTGTAAGGCCTCGTCGACAGCACTTTGATGGAGAAGTTTTAAGTCAGGCTGACCTCCACTATGGAGAAGGTTAAAAGTTTGTTTGAATTTAAACATCAATGAGTTCTCCAGAAGATTGACTTTAGAGCTGATGAAGGTGTGATGGACATGAAGAGCAGCCAGAAACTCCTGAAGGCTCAGGTGGATGAAGGTGAACACCTTGTCCTGGTACAGGCTGCTCTCCTCTCTGAAGACCTGTGTGAACACTCCTGAGCACACTGAGGCTGCTCTGAGGTCCATGCCACACTCTGTCAGGTCACTCTCATAGAAGATCAGTTTTCCTTTCTGCAGCTGCTCAAAAGCCAGTTTTCCCAGAGACTCCATCATCTCCCTGCTCTGTGGACTCCAGTGTTGATCTGTGGCAGTTCCTCCATCAAACTTCACTGTCTTGACTTTGTTCTGAAGGACCACATAGTGGCTGTAGATCTGAGTCAGAGTCCTGGGCAGCTCTCCCTCCTCTCTGCTCTTCACCTTGTCCTCCAGAACTGTAGCAGTGATCCAGCAGAAGAGCGGGATGTGGCACATGATGTGGAGGCTACGACACGTCCTGATGTGGGACATGATCCTGCTGACCTGCTCCTCATCTGTGGACCTCCTCCTGAAGTACTCCTCCTTCTTAGGGTCAGTGAACCCTCTGACCTCTGTCACCATGTCCACAAACTCAGGAGGGATCTGATTGGCTGCTGCAGGCCGTGTGGTAATCCAGAGGCGGGCCGATGGAAGCAGTTCTCCTCTGATGAGATTTATCAGCAGAACCTCCACTGAGGTGGACTCTGAGACATCAGTCAGGGTCTGAGTTTTGAGAAAGTCCAGAGGGAGCCGACACTCATCCAGACCATCCAAGATGAACAAAACCAGGAAGTCCTGGAAGCTGCAGATTCCTGCTTCTTTGCTTCCAGAGAAGAAGTGATCAACAAGTCCCACCAAGCTGAAGCTCCTCCCCCTCAGCACGTTCAGCTCTCTGAAGGTCAGTAGGAATGTGTAGTGGACCTCCTGCTGGGCTTTGTCTTCAGCCCAGTCCACAGTGAACTTGCGTGTTAAGAGTGTTTTCCCAATGCCAGCCACGCCCTTTGTCATCACTGTCCTGATTGGTCCAGGTCTTCCAGGAGGAGCTTTAAAGAGCTCTTCTAGTGTGATGGCTCTTTCTGCTGTGTCTGATCTCCTGGATGCTGTTTCTATCTGTATGACCTCGTGTTCCTGGTTGACCTCTCCACCCCCTCCCTCTGTGATGTAGAGCTCTGTGAAGATCTCCTTCAGGAGGGTTGGACTTCCTGCTTTAGTCACGCCCTCAGACACACACTGTAATTTCTTCTTCAGCTTGGACTTCAGCTTACGTTGGTATTGATGAGCCTTTGTTCCTGAATGAAAACAAACTTAATGTTAGAGTGAAGAAGTCAGAGCAGGTTTGAACATTGGAGATCAAAGTGTGTAATGTTCTCAGTCTGGATGGTTCCTCAGATTAAATGTGACTGATTGAATCATGCTTTGAAAAAGAAAAGTCAGCTTTGTGTCCTTCATGTGATGTTCCTCACAGTGAAGATGTTCACATGCTCTTACTGCTCTGCAGACGCTCAGCCAGCTCCTCCTGCTTCATCCTCTTCAGGAAATACAGTGTGATGTTCAGAAAGGCCTCCCTGCTCCTCCTCTGCTCCTCATCTTCACCCTCCATCTGACTCTCTGAGCACTCTGGATCATCTCCATCCACAATCTTCTGCATGTGTTTGAGTTCAGCCTTAACAAAGCTGATGATGTTGTGTTCCAGCAGCTGGAACACAAACACATTAAAGGTGATGTGTGAAGGCCTACTGTAATCATCTGTGTGTGTGTGTGTGTGTGTGTGTGTGTGTGTGTGTGTGTGTGTGTGTGTGTGTGTGTGTGTACAGTGGTTTGATCACAGGCTGACACAGGTTTAGTGTCTTTGTAGACGTACACACCGTAAAGATGGAGTCACGCTCAGCTCCAGAGGAACCATCCACACCCTCCAAGCTGCTGTGGAGAAGACACAGACACTCAGACATGTTGAGGAGCAGCTGGAGGAAAGCACAGGAAGCTCTGCTAACATCATGTGAACATCAGTAACAGTGGGTGATGTCCTGCAGAGCCACAGTGCAGTGAGTGTGGGGCAGCCTTTGGAGCTCAGCTCACGTGTGGAACATCTCAGCATGTTTCCACTGAACAGGAGAACAAGTCTGTTGGACTGAGGCTTTATTTGGCTTCAGTCCTTCATAAATCTGAAGATCATTTGCTCACCTACACACTGGAGACCATTCCTACAAAGTCTTTTCTCTTTCACCTTCCTCTGTTTGCTAAGATTGACATCAACACCACTTAGAATAACAAACATAGTCCATCAAAATTGATTTTTTTTTTTTTTATTGGGGGTGCTTACCACTCTCAAAGGGCCACTTTTCTTTCTGGCTAAATAGGACAAACACACTAAATAGGACGAACATTTAAAACACAATATAAATATAAAAATAATAAATAATTAGGAAAACACCATACACATACAAAACTAATTAACTAAGGCTCCTGCGGTGAGGGCGGTCCAGGTGAACCAATTTCTTCTAAAGCTGGTGGTCCCGTACCAGCAGATCTGCATCCTCCACAGCAAGTCTGTGTTGTCTGAGATCGCCTGCTATGATATTGACCCATTGTGGGCTGGGCTTGCCTCCTGGTCGTCTCCAACCTGCTGCCCTTGGGTCAAACTGGAGAATGGCTTTCGTCAGATGGTCAGGAGGTAGGTGAAGGACATGGCCAAACCAGCATGCGTGTCACTGTGCAGCCAAGCAAGATGCTCTAGGTTGACATGTGTGGGCTCTTAGCACTTCATTAGAATAAAAATAAACAAATAAATACTTGAAATTGTTTAAACTGTGAACCCTGATTCTATAATCTATGAAAGTTTAACTTTTTGAATGAAATTATGGAAATTAAAAAAACTTTTCCATGATATTCAATTATTTTTTTAATAAAGGGTCTGTATAAGGGTCTGTATAAAACACTTTAACAACCTCATTCTCTCAGTTTTTTTTTATTTTTACTTCATCTCCCTGAAACGTTTCAGTTTGTTTTTCAATTGCATTGAACAGGTTCTAGGTCACATTAAAGGTGGAAAATACTGTGAAATTATTTATTTATATTGTCCCTCCTCTGCTTACTCTCCATAATAGTTTTGAAGCCCTCTCATACAAAAATGGAGATAAACTCAGTCCAATTGAGCGACTGAAACAACCACCAGGAAAACGTCTCCACCACTGCTGGGACTGAATTCCCATCAGTCCAAATCCTCCATAGCCTGTCTAAAACTTCTCAGAGCAGCAGTACAAAGACACTCTGGTTCCACGGACAGCCCTACAGCCATCAACAAACACCACTTCCACACCGGCCGACCCCGACGATGGAGGGTCCCTAGCAGCCATCAGTGACCCTCTCACCATAAGATGCTCCTGGTCAGTGTAACAGGTTCACACACATTCCTAGTCACTCATTATTGGTGATTCAATAACTAGGAACACCAGATTATTTAATGTCATCACACACTGTATTCCAGGTGCTACAGTTCACACTATCTGAGACAAACTGAACCAAATGTTACCCACGCTGCCACCAACTGTTACTAAAATTGTTACTAAAAAGATTTCTTCTTGCTTCTCTCGACGAGGTCAGTCGCACTCTCTGTTTCTCCCTCCCTTCCGTCTTATCTCTCTCCTAGCTGCTGCTTTGTCAGGTCTTGTGAAACTAACAAGAGCCTCTCTCTGCAACTCATCCAAAACCGGAATAATGGAATTAATTAGTTGGTCTCTCAGTGCTATCGATCAGATTTTTTCCAGGTGGTGACCCCGCATGTCCAAGCGGGACGTTTGCGGCTGGATACACACTTGACCCTTGGAACAAGTGGCGAGTTGTGTGTCTGTCCATCCTTTCCGTGGAAGACGTGGAGGACATCTACATGATTGAATAATGATAGTAGGCATGCTGCTGATCGGAGCTGGTGGCTTCCTAATCTATCGAAAAGTCCGTACTACGCTGGCGACTGTTTTGGAAAAGCTGCCAGTGATTTCTGAAGGATGTAGCAGGGCTCTGAACACTCAGACTCATGTGTTGATCGATATCAAAAGCAAGCAAGAGCTGCTTTTGGATCGTCTACGCGTTATGGATAACAACTGGGAGAAGTTCGAGACCCGGCTTGGAAGTGGAAACTAGGCCACTCATTGGATTACAGCAGAGAGACCCAGGACAGAAGGCTATTGGAAATTAACATAGCCTGTATCAAATCACATTGCTTATCTCCCTTTCGGCTCCCCAGCCAGCCAAGGCTAAAGCCAAGGTTGTCTCAACTCTTATCACCAGGAAGTTTCTGCAGATGGCGGCTCTTACCCCCCACTCCCTCCCCCCGCTCCTTCCCTACATTCCTCCTGGAACTGTTGATGCTGAACTTTTCCACACGTCATCTGGTTGTCAGTAACGCAGCTACAGGTTTTCAACTTCAAATGCCTCGTCGGCCATCTTTCCCCACCTCCCAACCGCAGCTGCATGGAGGCGTGGTTGCAGCGCCGACTGGCAGCACGCCCATGTCCCCAAACGGCTGGACTCCTGTTGTTCTTCCCACCTGACCCCCTCCCCCAGCCAACCTCCCACCCAACCCTTCCTACATGCCTTGTCTCGAGTTGTTTGACTGTGTCATGCTTACATTTATGTTTGCAGAGGCGGTTTTTTTCCTGGTTTCACACTGCTTTCTCTGTTTAGGGAAATCAGTTTCAAACTGGCAGTTTTTTTTCCCCTCACCCCTCCTCTCCTCCTGTTATTGATCCCTTTTTTTCACCTAAATATGTGGGCGCCGCAAATGGCTGCTCCGGTGTGTTAATGTGTCTCCTTTCACTGCAACTACCTAGTCAAATTCCTCGTATTGTTCTAAACTGTACCTGGTCAATAAAGCTGATTCTGATTCTGATTCTGATTCTAAAATAGTGTTACATGTATGAACAAACAACGACGTGAATCAATGTGAACCATGAGTGAGTTTAACCTTCTCTTTAACGTTTTAAAGACGTGTGAAATCAGTGTTTATCTCTGGTCCTCTTCCTACACTAAATAAATAACCAAAGAACAAGCAGTACATGAATTGGTGTCGTATGTGTTTGTTCTGTCTTTGACTTCCTCTTCTTCTGTGTTGTTTGAGGTGGTTTGGTTATAAATGCATTTTATTCACAAGTGATATGTTATAAGTTATATTATATGTTATATGATATAGGTATATAATATATGCCTCCAATTGGAGGGTCATCACTTGGTACCAGTGACAACTGCTGGTTTCTAGAAGTATTACAGGAGTTACAAGTTAAAAGTTGGCTATTTTCCAAATGTGTTCCAAAAGTCACATGTACAGAGACAGCCAATAGAATGTCCTGGTTTGATGACACACACATACAGATGTGATTACAGACACACAGAATGAATTACACACAGACAACTATGTTTATAAATCCTAATTCTACACACAGATTGTGTTACACACACACACACACACATAGTTTTGTTACAATAATGGCCCCATACAGTGAAACTACAGATAGAACACAGAGTCTATGAGTGTTCATCAATGTCAAACCTCATGTGTTCTGTTTGCTCTAATTAATAAAAGTTATTAATATAATAATATAGTACATGGTGTGAGTAAATGGTGTAACAGGTTATAAACACAGCGTTGACAGGACAAGCTGAAAAGAACACTTGGAATGTGCTGACATGGCTTATTGTCAACTATTGGAGGATTTGGAGAGCTGTGCTCTCTGCAGGAGAACGTCTAAAGATGGAGCTGATCTGTGGCTCCTCCCCCAAAATATAGTGACTGATTAATGCTGTGATTGTAAATGTTGGAGCGACAGACAACGTGCACTAAAGCCATCCCAGTGCACATCCAGCTGCTGTCTGAGCCTCCATTGGTGAGTGTTACAATGATTAGAAATGATTGATCAACCTCTGATGATTTATTACAACATCTCTATGGGTCATAGAGGGATACGGTTACGTACTGAAGCTGGGGCTAATGACCCCCCTAACCAACCTGAGGTCATTGGCTCCCAGAAAGGCTGATCAGTCACAGAGCAGAGCAGGAGGAACTAAACCCATCAACACTATCACATTATCAGGAGGTGATCAGTTCTACACCTCCATCACTGATCACCTGCACCTGGAGCGTCTGCAGTGTTGAACGTGGCGTCCAACAGCATCCAACAGCATCGCTGCTACCTATCTTCATTTGAATTTAATGTTTAGTGCTGAGTTCAACAAACTATTCATCAAACACTCACAAGTCTCATAAATTGCATATAATTTAACTCTAATCTAACCCTAACTCTAAGAATAAACTACACTGAGAAAAGTATTATTGTTGTAATCTGTCCTCAGATCTGTTCAATTCAAAGATCTGAATAGAAAAGACAGAAAAAAACCTTACAGTAGTATTTGTAAAGTTCTGTTTACAATATTTTGTGGAAAAAAGTAACATTTCCAGGGTTCTCTTTAGTGCTGTTGAGCGTAGGGACCCCCAAAGTTCAGTTTTCAGCAAGGTTGTAATAATTGCTGCACACTTTTGTTGTCTTGTCATTTATTTAGGGTATTTAGTGTGAAAGCAAAGAAAAGTGATTGACACTTTAGTCCACATGGACTGAGAGATGAATCAACACTGCTGTGTGTACGACCTCTGTCCACACGCTTCATAAATACTGATTCTTTTTGTACTGGTGCACATTCTACATTTCATTGGTCTGAACGTATTTAGAACCAGTTCTATGAACGGATCAATAAATGAGGCCCCTGGACCATCAGGAAGACAACCAGCAACCTTCTTTATGTGGACTCACTGTGGGTCAGTAGATGGACCTCCTTTGAAGAAAATGGGTTCAGCCATGGACCGGTCACTTCTAAAGGACACACAGCTGGGTCCAGGTCCAGGTGTGAGCTTCTTCCTGGTTCTTGAACACACACACACACACACACACACACACACACACACACACACACACACACACACACACACACACACACACACACACACACACACACACACACACATTTATAGCTTTGGTCAGAATCCACTGTTCACTCATTCTTAAAGGGATGCTACTACCATATATGGTCAATTGGAGGCGTGTCTTATTGCTAACAATCATTGGTAGAAAGTGAAGTCACATGATCTAAACTCTAACACATGTCCATCATGATCTCAGATCAACAGTTTATCTCATCATCAACTAAACACTTCATACACGTCTCAAAAGAAGCTCATTGAACCACAACACTAACACAGTGTTACCATGGAAACACACACTGAACTACACAATACTAACAACAAAGATCATTACATTAAATACATCTGATCTTTAACTTTGAATGATTTATGTCAGGTTTGATTATAAAAGAAGATCTTTGATGGTTCTAAATGATTGTATATGATGTAATAAAGACTAAATCAGTCATTTACAGTAATTAACAACATTTGTGCTTTGGACAGATGGACATGTGTTAGAGTTTAGATCATGTGACTTCACTTTCCACCAATGATTGTTATCAATAAAAAACTGTAAAGTATCCTGTACTTTTTATTGAGATGATCACAGTCTCCATGTGTTTAAACCATCAATAATAATATGTTTATATAAATATACGTGTTTATCTCCTCTGTTTACCACACAGTATATGATCCATTCATTGATCAGAGATTAATACACTTTATTTTATATTGATAACAAGCATTGGTCCTAAAGTGTGTTAGTGTTTGAAAAATGTGCTGTAAAAGTTTAGTGTTTATCAGGTGGTGAATTAATTATAATAATGTATAATTATTAATAATGATAACTAGTGACTGAGGAAATAGTTGGTGACTGTATTTAGTGTGAAAACCATGAAAAGTGATTGACACTTTAGTCCACATGGACTGAGAGATGAATCAACACTGCTGTGTTTACGACCTCTGTCCACACGCTTCATAAATACTGATTCTTTTTGTACTGGTGCACATTCTACATTTCATTGGTCTGAACGTATTTAGAACCAGTTCTATGAACGGATCAATAAATGAGGCCCCTGGACCATCAGGAAGACAACCAGCAACCTTCTTTATGTGGACTCACTGTGGGTCAGTAGATGGACCATCTTTGAAGAAAATGTGTTTGTGCATGGACTGGTCACTTCTAAAGGACACACAGCTGGGTCCAGGTCCAGGTCTGAGCTCCTTCCTGGACCTTGAACACACACACACACACACACACACACACACACACACACACACACACACACACACACACACACACACACACACACACACACACACACACACACACACACACACACACACACACACAGTGTAACACTGATGTACAGAGGTGTGAGTGCTGAGCTCTGACGTGGTCTCACCTCTGATCTTCAGTCTGGATCTCATGTTGTTCCTTCACCGTGTCCTTATCCATAGCAGAGACACACCTACACACACACACACACACACACATCAACACACACACACACAATACACATACACACACACACACTACACATACACACACACACACACACACACACACACACACACACACACCCACACTAGTTTAAGTGACATAGAACGATGTTCACACAAACAGAATAACTATTAAAAATAGAGATTCACTATATATATTGTATCTATAGCAAAATGTACAATTAAGTTCTAAGTGTTATAAAGGGGAAAATGTTATTTACAGTGTTTTACATTTATCCATATATATATTATCATCATGAACTGGAAATGTAAAAAGTTCAAACACATCAAACACTGGAAGATACTTCAGTCAGAACACCCCCCCCCCCCACACACACACACACACACACACCTCACAAACCACCCTCCGTATGGCTCTCACTCATAGATTTCTTACACACCTAATCCCTCTCAGCTGTACCTTACATATCATGTTCATGATCCTTTATTCCCTTATCCATGAGTAATTTTATTTATTTATTTATTTGTAGTTTTATTCTCTGAGTACCAACCACATCACCACTACACCTCCTTTACTATTCTTGTTATTTTTCTTATTCTTCCACACAATTTGAAGAGCTACAACTTTGCCAAAACTTAACTGATCTACACTATTCAAATATCAAAATGCTCCACTGCATAGTGAAAAGGTTGCTAAGTAAATTGTGAAATGCTAACACTTGTACTTTTAATGTAATATTAGGTTTTATGCTTTTACTGTAAACTGTCATATCTCTGTTAATATTTGACTCAGAGACTCAAATATAGCACTAAAATGTAGCCCATTCTCTAATCTATAATTATGAGTAATTTGTAGAGGTTGCACTCTGACAAAAAAAAATTATATGAATTTTTTAATGAATCCTGTTTTTCATTAATTATGCAAATCTTAACCGATTTACACCATTCAAAGATTAAATTGTTCTGCTCCTCAGTGACAATCATAATATCTAATTTGTAGAATGATATATCTCTTACTTTTAATGTTATTTAAGATTTTGTGCAACTTTTTGTGATCATGCATTGATTGGTTGATTAGGTCTGCTAGAGTGTGTCAGCTGTTGCTCTTTTACTTTTAGCAATACTGCTGTTAAAGCTTTAATTCTGCAGCTAGAGCTACAATTTATAACTTAAAATGTTGCTACAATCTTCTAGTTTTTTTTAATAATTATACTTTAAGTTGGAAGGCTTTGCATTTCCTGTTACTTTGCTTCCACAAGGTGGACTTTTACTGTCGTTATCTCATGGGCAGCTGTAGCTTAGTGTGATCAGATCCTGCTTCTAAATTCAAGCAATCCCTGGTTCAAGTCCTGCTGTGGTCATTCTCTGTGATTCTAAACAATGCTTTCTTCAATTACTGAACAAAATGCAGTTCATTATCTGTGGATTCACATTCCTGGTTGCATTGTTGCAGAAATGCAAAGTTTCTAGTTATTTTTATCTCACAATCTCCCTTGTTGTCATTGTTTACGATTCTGGTTATTATGATTATTGCCTCTGTTGCATAGCAACACTTTACACTTTAAATGTTGTCATTTGCTGTTATTTTTGTTTATATTATCAGAATATTTATTATTATTATTATTATTATTATTATTATTATTACACTAACACTACTATTCTCAATAGTGCTCCATGTGCCCCCTTTTAGCTTTGAGCACCTGCCCCTCCAAAGATCTCTGCACGGCCCTGCATAGTGTATAAAATGCTATACAGTTAAAGTGATATAGAATAATGTTATGTAAAGAATATTATTTTTATATAATGTATTTGAAGGGCTACAAAAAAGGGCTACAAGAAAAAAAAAAACAACTTGAATTTGATAACACATAATGTCAGTCAACACATGCTAATTGCTATTTTCTTGTCACATATCAAGCATACATATATAGCTGGCATGTTAAATTAAAATAGATATATGTCAGGTAAGTAATTCGTCCCCACACAATTAAAGTGTGTGTGTATATATGAAGTCTGCTTCATATATATATAAAAAGGGCCCTGTGTGAAAATAAACTGCTTGTTGATCACAGTTTTGTACTAAACAGTTATTCATGCTGCATCAGGGTCCTACCACCCCTTTAAAACAGTGCTAATGGTACGACCCACATGTGCTGCTACAGTCTGAACTGTAGATGTGACGTGGAGCAGGAGATAGAAAGCAGCATGTCTTTCCTCAAGAAAGGAAAACCAGGACAAAAAGTCAAAGAAAGGGAGAGAAGGTGAAATGAGGGAAAACAACTGTTTACTCAGTTCTTCAGAGATTTAAAACACTCACATCTTTTTTAGACAATATATTATTTAGTTTGAAATTAACTACGTGCACTCTCACACATTTAAATGCTGGAACATTCCTTTTGCATGTAAAAAAAAAAAAATTGGAAATAAAGTTATTTTTAAAAAAATGATTTTGAAGACTATATTTTGCTGTCACTAATTCTTAAATAGGTAAAGCCAGAGTGTCCCTATGATTGTAATTATTCTATATTTACCTTTTATTAACCTTTGTACATGTTTACGTTGTCTGTGTGTCCAGCCGCCCCTTAAATTGTAGCTAAAATATGCCACAAACACAATATTTGATAAACCATTAAAATATAGTAGGACAGACGGGCCCAACAAGATGGTTTGTACCCAGGGCCCAAAATGTGGTGCTACGCCCCTGCCTTTCCCCCACATATTAATTTATTATTAACTTGTTGTTGTCTCCTCCCCTCACCCTCTAATAGCACAATATTATTATTATTATAATATCACACACACTTACTGTATTATAATGTCTATGATTTGTAAAAACTGTCTATGATCTATGGCATTTTATCTCTAATTGTCTCTGTCTTTTATAAATATACGTATATTCATATAGACACGCGTGCATCCGTACATATGTATATATACATACATGCATGGACAGAATATCTATAAATACATAAATGTATTTCTCTCTCACACAGACTCAAACCTTTTCTCTGCTGAGTTTGTTCCTGGAGGTCTGCTGTCCTTCCTGTTTCAGATGTTGGTCAGTTCTTCATCAGTGTGTGTGTATGTCTGCTCTGTGACTGTGTGTGTGTGTGTGTGTGTCTGCTCTGTGACTGTGTGTGTGTGAGGTGAGGACTCTTCCACACCCTCATTCCTTCCCAGTATAAACATGTGAAACCAGTTTACCCTCATTCTGTTGTGATGCATCACCAGTTACTGTATTGAGACACAATGACCACAACATGTAACTCATGCACCAACCCTCCTGAACCAATTCTGCTAAAATACAAACACAATCCCTGCTTTACACTTACATTTCAGTTGTAAAACACACTTTTTTCTAAACACTACATACAATTGTCTGCATTTGATACAATTTTCATGAAGAAAATCTCTTGTTTTCACCAGGAACACACTGTCATTTATAATGATAAAGTTGATTGCTCTACGATGTTCACTAACTGATCACATGACCAAACACCTGTCACACAGTTTTACAATTATCAATCAGAGCTTCAGCATAAAAGGACCACATGTGAGTGTTTCTGTTTTGGACCAATGGATGCCAACATTAGAAACAGAGGCGGAGCCAGAGGAGTGAGAGGAAGAGGAGGAGGAAGAGGAATTGATTACAAATTAATATGATTTTGCCAAATTAAATTATTTTCATGATTCCACATTTCTTAATGCAATCCAAGTATGAGCTATACTATGAGCTAGTGTCTATATAGACAAGAGAAAGGTCATCCTACAGGGTCATATCTCATCACCATATATGGAATCACCTTGCTCTAGAAATAAATGAGAAAAAGACAACCTATCAATCAGTGAAACAGGGAGCTTGTTGTTTGACCCCCAAGTTTAAATATATCTCAGTGGTACACTGACTCAAAAATGAAGGCCTCTAAGCTCTTTGCTGTGATGTATAAGAAACAGTTCATCTTTGTTCAAAATATCAAGATGTTAAATACTTTGATACACTTCAAGAACGTTAGCTGTTAGCAGCTAGCACTAAACAAAAACAGATAAAATAAATAACTAGCTTAACAAAAAACATTGATCACATGGAAACAGTGGTCTATTAATTTATTTCATTGTAGTTTATTTTAATTTTAAAATAACTGTACTGTACTTAATGCAGATGTAAAGAGTGATGTCACAGTTTATGTTGTTACAATTAGGATTAACTTGATGTTGATGTGTGTTCATTAGTGATATTTTATTATTTATTGTTAAATATGGAAGTTTTGGATGTTTTCACAAAATGTGAATGGGGTTAGGGTTAGGGTTACAATAGGTTTACAATAGTAAAACATTTTAGTATTAATAATAATAATAATAATAATAATAATAATAATAATAATAATAATAATAATAATAATAATAATAATAATAATAATAATAATACTTGATGAGCTAAATTATCACTAGAGCCACTTTAAATGTTTCTATTTAGTATCAAAGTTACAGTTTGTACTAAAGTTTTCAAGCTGCAGCTGTTTAAGTTCAATTATTGTTGTTTTTATTTTGGCTAAAGCTATTAGTGCAATGCCTTTAATCTAATAATATTAATAATATGTATTTTGAACCTGTTACTAAGATCTTTATTTAAATTAACTTTGATTTACTTGTTTGTGTGTGTGTGTGTGTGTGTGTGTGTGTGTGTGTGTGTGTGTGTGTGTGTGTGTGTGTGTGTGTGTGTGTGTGTGTGCTGGGACTCTAACACACCCTCATTACTTCACTGGATAAAATATGTAGAACCAGTCCAACCTGAAGCTGGTCCCACACACACACACACACACACACACACACACACACACACACACACACACACACACACACACACACACACACAATATGTGTGTTTTCAGATTTATACATGTACGTAGGTGTACCTTGGGCACTAAAAGTTTGGGAGCCACTGCGTTACACTATACGTAGCTAGAGATTTATACGTTATTATGGGTAGAATTCAACATATGGGTCAGTTTGTTTCACTTTCTAGGGTTGGAGTCAATTACATTTTTCAATTACAATTATGTCTTCAATTATCCATGTTTAATTACGAATTACAATTACAGTGACCACTATTTTTTATTTCAATTATTATTGTCCCCTGAAAGTCAATTACAATTATATTCTCAATTACTAAAGTTCAAATTCAATTAATAACAATTACAATAATAAATACCCTTTATTTCCTTACTGTGTACATGACAATAAACACTAGAAATAGATGTTCTAAAGGACCAGATTTGCTTTAGATGCTTTGGAAAGCCTTTGATCAGTTAGAGTGGCTGTATTTATGTATTTATATATTTAAGTGTAACTATTTATGAAGTGGGTTCAAACAAAGGCTGGACTAAAATCATCACCAATGGACACATTTCATCTATATTTCACACAGGGATGTCCTTTATTCTCAACTATTCATCCTTTATTTATTCATTAGATTGATTTAGAAAAGAGACACTACATAATCAACTTATGACATATGGAAATATGTCAGATTTTATCCACTGGATCATTTCCATCGAACAAAAATTAAAGCTGTTGTTACTAAACCTTAAACTAAAGTAGTGCTTTGCACTTTAGTTACATCTCTGTTCCGCACTTGTTCCTGCACATTACACACTTGTTTTGCCTTCCAGGCTGTTCCTTTTTTTTCTCCCCCTGCTGTTTAGTGTTGGGGTTTTTTGCATCACTTCCTTTAAGAACAGGAAGAAGGAAGTATTAGTGAGCACATGGCCCAGTAGAAGGCTAGATTTGTGGTAGGAGTTGAAGTCTCTCTCTGCTACCATTGGTTGTTTCTCCGGAAGATGCATTGCCTGTAAGTTCTTCTTTTGTTTATTCAGTTGTTTAATATATTGACATGTATATTGTTGTTATCATAGGAAAAGTAATGTTTATTTTGCATGTTAATTGTTTGTATTTAACATAGAATAATGCCTTTCATTTAAACAATGAGTACATATCTTTAAGCGTGAAGTAGTTGCTTGTTTATTATTTGATGATTGAAACTTGTCTTTGTAAAAAGGAGGTTTTGTTAATTGCAATGTATGTGTCTATATTTTCAGTTTCACTCCTGATTCTTAACTTCATGCACATAGAGTCTGCAATAAACTAAGGAGCTTGAACGCTACATCCTGACTCCCGTGTTGTTTTGTACGGAGTTTGGCTGGCTGTCTAGTTGAAGTTTCAACACATCAGCGAGGACAGTACAGTGAAAAGGCAGAGACTATCTGGAGTTTCAACAACTGCTGCAACAGATACATATCTCACATCCAAAACATGGATCTAAAACAAAATGACAGTGTTTCAGTATCCAGCACTAGGAGTAGCCGCACCGCAGCTTCATCTGCCAGTGCTGCAACAAGAGCACGTGCAAAGGCTGAAGCAGCAAAGGCACGTGTCTCATTTGCCGAAAAGGAAGCACAACTGAAAATGGAAAAGGCTCAAATGGAAGCAGAACTGCAACTTGGAAAAGCTAAGTTGGAGGCAGAACTAGGAACACTTGCTCTACAGCGAGAGGCAGCTGCAGCTATAGCACAAGCTGAGACTTTAGAGGCAGCTGAAATGGAGAAAGTGATTGTAATCGACAATGCCAAAGAACCGCTGTCGGAAAGGGGGCGTGCAGACCGCACAAGTGAATACGTGGAAGCACAGATTAAATTCCGCTCGTCACGCAGCTGCTCACCCATTACTCCAACCTCTACTGTTCAACATGTTAAAGAAGAAAGCCTCATTACATGGGGAACTCCTGTAGGAAAATACGCACGCTTCCAAAATAGTGGAAACGGTAAGCTGCCTGCTGCACACAATACATCTGCATCACTCCCCAGAACTGAGGCCCCTCCGAGGGATACAGCGCAGTGGATGGATTCCAAGACGCCACACCATTCTATGAACCCTGCAGCCAAGCCATACGTTCCTCAGCCAGTTCCAACTTTCATTGGACCTGCACCTGTAACAGACAACTTGGCACTTTACCTCGCTCGTCGTGACTTGGTAAGCACAAGTCTCTTCCACTTTGATGATAGACCTGAAAGCTACAGAGCATGGCAGTCTTCATTTAATAATGCAGTCAGAGGTCTGGGCCTCACGGCAAGTGAGGAATTAGATCTGCTAACAAAGTGGCTTGGCAGAGAATCCACAGAGCACGTCAAAAGGATACGCTCTGTACACATCAGTGACCCCGAGGCAGCTTTAAGGAAAGCTTGGAGACGGCTACAGGACTGTTATGCTTCACCAGAAATTATAGAGAGTGCCCTGTTTAAAAAGTTGGACAATTTCCCTCGAATATCTGCTAAAGACTACACCAAGTTAAGGGAGCTGGGAGACCTCCTTACAGAGCTTCAGTGTGCTAAGGAGGAGGGCTACTTACCGGGTCTGACGTACCTGGATACAGCTCGCGGCATTAGCCCCATCATTAACAAACTCCCTTATGCCCTCCAAGAGAAGTGGATCTCCAAGGGTTCAAGGTTCAAAGATGAAAATGATGGCTATTTTCCCCCATTTGCATTCTTCACTAAGTTCATTTGCTATGAGGCACGGACAAGAAACGACCCCAGTTTCATTCTTCCAAGCAGCAGCAGTGGCGCTTTTGGGAAACCAGAAAGACTACCTTTCAAGAGCTTGGGTACAAGGAACCCCATATCTGTCCACAAGACGGACATCTCATCAGTCGGAGAGACCGACAACGACCCTACCATGAGGAATGACGGACCCGGAAGAAACTGTCCCATTCACAACAAGCCACACCCACTAAGAAAATGTCGAGGTTTTAGAGCAAAAACTTTTGAAGAAAGAAGGACATTTTTGAAAGAAAATGGAATATGTTTCAAGTGCTGTGCGTCAACAACTCACCTGGCAAAGAATTGCAGAGTCAAGGTGATGTGTAGTGAGTGTGATAGCAGTCGTCATAACACTGTTATGCACCCGGGCCCAGCACCTCAATATCCCAAAGTCTTTTCATCCTCAGCAGACAACGTCAAAGAGGAAGAAAAACAAGCCTTTAACGCACCGGCAGTCAATTCCCAATGCACAAAGGTTTGCGGTGTCGGCCAAGCAGCAAAGTCCTGTTCAAAGATTTGTCTGGTCAGAGTATACCCCGAAGGTCAACGTGACAAAGCCATCAATATGTACGTCATACTGGACGACCAAAGCAATCGGTCATTGGCAAGGTCAGACTTCTTTGAGTTGTTCAACATTGAGAGCAACCTAACATCATACTCCTTAAGAACCTGTGCTGGTACTGTTGACATGTCTGGAAGAAGGGCAGAAGGCTTTAAGATCGAGTCGCTTGACAAAAAGGTCAGTCTTGCTCTCCCGGCACTAATTGAGTGTAATGAAATACTCAACAATCGCTCTGAAATACCAACGCCAGATACAGCTCTCCAACATCCACATTTGAGGAGTGTGGCGGTCAACATTCCAAAACTTGACCCCAATGCTGAGATTCTCTTGCTGCTCGGAAGAGACATCATCAGGGTGCATAAAGTCAGGCAGCAAGTCAATGGGCCACACAATGCACCTTTTGCACAAAGACTGGATCTGGGCTGGGTGTTGGTGGGCGAAGTGTGTTTGGGGAACGCACATAAGCCAGACGTGAATGCATTCAAGACTAACGTGTGTGAGAATGGGCGCCCTACTATTCTTACTCCTTGCAAAAGTTTCCTGCGGCTTAAAGAAAAAGTCTGTGACGGCGGGGAGCTGCAGGACAATCTCTTCAAGCCAAGGAGAGTCACAGAGCAAACACTTGGGCAAAGAGTGTTCAACAAGACAAGGTCAGACAGCAAACTTGCCCCATCAATTGAAGACACAATCTTCCTGAACACTATGGAAAAGGAGGTCTATAGAGACGAGACACACAGTTGGGTTGCCCCTCTCCCATTTAGAGTGCCTAGGCAGCGCTTACCCAACAATCGCCTGCAAGCGCTCAATCGCCTCGCCTCGCTACAACGCTCACTGGACAGGAAGCCTGAAATGAGAGAGCAGTTCATCACCTTCATGGCGAAGATTTTCAAGAATGACCATGCTGAACTTGCACCACCACTGAAAGAGGATGAAGAATGCTGGTACCTGCCGACTTTTGGAGTCTATCATCCACAAAAACCTGGCCAAATCAGAGTTGTGTTTGATTCAAGTGCACAACACTCTGGCGTCTCTCTCAACAATGTGCTTCTCACTGGCCCAGACCTCAATAATTCTCTTCTGGGAGTTTTAATCCGCTTCAGAAAGGAACAAGTTGCTATCCTCGCAGACATACAACAAATGTTCCATTGTTTTCTCGTCCGTGAAGACCATAGGAACTATTTGAGGTTCCTGTGGTACAGGGACAATGACATATCTAAGGATGTAATTGACTACAGGATGAAGGTCCATGTTTTCGGTAACAGCCCTTCTCCAGCTGTTGCCATATACGGGCTAAGAAGAGCTATTTGGGAAGGAGCACGAGAACATGGAGTGGACACTGTGCAGTTTGTGGAGCGCCATTTCTATGTGGACGATGGTCTCCTGTCCCTACCTACCGAAGCTGAGGCCATCGACCTACTGCAGAGGACTCAGGCATCCCTCAGTGAGTCAAATCTGAGGCTCCACAAGTTTGTTTCAAATCGCCAGTCTGTTATGGCTGCGTTCCCGGCTGAAGACTGCGCAGCAGGTTTAAAGGACATGGATCTTGGTGGAGAAACCACTACTATGCAGCGCAGTTTGGGACTCTACTGGGAGATAGCACCTGACACTTTCACCTTTGCAGTATCAACCTGTGAAAAACCATTCACCCGTCGTGGTGTCCTATCTGCAGTGGACAGTCTTTTTGACCCCCTTGGTCTGGTAGCTCCTGTCACTATACAGGGAAGAGCTCTC
Organism: Gouania willdenowi; assembly: GCF_900634775.1. Lineage (NCBI taxonomy): Eukaryota > Metazoa > Chordata > Actinopteri > Blenniiformes > Gobiesocidae > Gouania > Gouania willdenowi. The sequence continues at coordinate 38,569 of NW_021145253.1, forward strand.
CTGAGGGAACTTACGGCAGATAATGGTGATTGGGATACTCCCCTCCCAGGAAAGAACCTCCAGGAGTGGAAATTGTGGAGAGACTCATTGCAACATCTGACAAAGCTTCATGTCCCACGGGCATATACATCAACCTCTCCTTGTAAGGCAATACAGACAAAGCTGTGTGTGTTTTCAGATGCATCTACAAAGGCAGTCGGTGCTGTGGCATATCTGAGGGCAGTTTACAAAGACGGCCAAATTGAAGTTGGATTTGTTATGGGAAAGGCAAAGCTGGCTCCCCTTTCCGAGCCCACCATACCCAGGCTCGAGTTATGTGCCGCAGTTCTGGCCGTTGAGATGGCAGAACTAATTCAAGACGAATTGGATCTCAAACTGAGTTCTACCAAGTTCTACTGCGACAGTAAAGTTGTGCTTGGGTACATCTACAATGAGACCAAGCGCTTCTATGTGTACGTGCACAATAGGGTCCAACGCATTCGCCAGTCGACAAAACCGGAACAATGGTCCTATGTTCCCACAGAGGATAATCCTACTGACCACGCTTCCAGGTCAGTCCCTGCATCACATTTGGTGCATACAACGTGGCTAACTGGACCTGCCTTCCTGCGCAGACCTCCTCAAGATAAGCCAAAAGTCGAAAACCCCTTTGATCTAGTCAGCCCTGCGACCGATGCAGAAATTCGCCCACAAGTATGCAGCTTTATGTCCAAGACTCAAGAAGCAACCCTTACACATCAACGTTTCCTCCATTTCTCCAACTTGAGGTCACTCATCAGAGCTCTAGCGTTTCTCATACACATCGCCAGAGCTCACATACAATCCGACCAGCCCAACAAATGTAAGGGGTGGCACCATTGCAGCCTACCGCGCACTCCAGATGAGTTGTCTCAAGCCAAAGATATCATCATGAGGGCAGCTCAGAGAGAAGCTTTCCTAGAAGAATTTAAGCAGCTTTCTCTTGGGAAATCTGTAGCCAAAAACAGTCCTCTTCGAAAATTAAGTCCTATCCTTGAGCGCAATCTCATCTGCGTTGGTGGTCGACTGAAATATGCAGACTTAGAAACAGGAGAGAAGAATCCTATCATCCTCCCTAAAAATAGCCACACCTCTGTTCTTGTAACACGTCACTACCATTACCAGGTGAAACATCAAGGTCGTCACCTAACCGAAGGAGCCATCAGAGGAGCTGGCTTTTGGGTGATAGGAGGTAAGAGGCTTGTCAGTTCTGTCATACACAAATGTGTAACATGTCGAAGACTCCGTGGCAAAAGTGGGGAGCAACAAATGGCAGATATACCCCCTGAGCGTCTTCGCGCATGCCCACCCTTCACATTTGTAGGGTTGGATGTGTTTGGACCCTGGTCAATCGTAGCCAGACGAACAAGAGGAGGCGAAGCGCAAAGCAAGCGCTGGGCAATGATTTTCAGCTGTATGAGTTCAAGAGCAGTACACATAGAGATAATTGAATCTATGGACACCTCAAGCTGCATCAATGCGCTCAGGCGTTTCTTCGCTATCCGGGGTCCTGCAAAGCAGCTCAGATCTGACTGTGGCACAAATTTTGTAGGTGCCCGTAAGCAGCTTGGACTACAAAGTGATCAGCAGAGCAACAGTGTGCAAAGCTACTTGAGTCAACAAGGCTGCACATGGGAGCTAAACCCCCCTCATGCTTCACATATGGGTGGGGCATGGGAGCGAATGATCGGCGTGGCTCGAAGGATCCTCAATGCCATGTTGCTTCAAGAGAACATGTCCCTTTCGCATGAAGTCTTGTCCACTCTTATGGCAGAAGTTACAGCAATAATGAACGCCAGACCCCTCGTTCCAGTCTCCACAGACCCCGACTCACCATTCATTCTAACACCTGCAATGATACTCACCCAGAAGACCGGAGTACCACCCCCTCCTGGGAACTTCACAGACAAGGATCTTCTCTGCAACCAGTGGAGACAAGTACAGGCCCTCGCCAACAAGTTTTGGGCTCGCTGGAGCCGTGAATACCTCCAAACTTTGCAAAGTCGTCCAAAGTGGACAGAAGCTCACAGAAACCTATGTCCGGGGGATGTTGAAAGACAATCAAGCTGCCCGCAATGAGTGGCCTATGGCTATGGTCACTTCTACATTTCCTGGAAGAGATGGCAGAGTCCGCAAAGTGGAGGTCAAAACCACAAACCAGGGCTCTGAGAAGACTTACCTGAGACCAGTTTCAGAAGTTGTTTTGCTTCTCCCCTCAGAGGACTCTTGTTAATGATGTATTGATGTAATTTTCTGCAGTGACCAAAGCCTATGAGGCTTTGGTCACAAAATGTTCTATGTCCTGGTGCATTTGCGGCCAGTAGAACCTTTCTCGGACAAGGTCAAGTTTACTTTCAACCCCCAAGTGGCCCATGTCTTTGTGCAGTTCTTTGAAGATCAGTGGGTGGATTTAATCTTGGTTTTTCATTTTTAGCCTGATGATCTAGCCTGCAAGCAACTGCCAGCACCACTCTTTACTAACACACTGAAAAAAGAAAAAGAAAAAAAAAAAAAGATCAGTGGGTGGTAGGACTAAGAGCCACTAGCTGTTGTCGTTGGAAAGTCCTGCTGCATAAGACACCGTTTTCATCCAAGTCAATCTTCAGTGACTGCTGGCTGTTTGCTTTGATCTCAGCTCTACTTGGTCTGTGGTTGCAGCTCTTGTACCAGATGACTCGTGACAGTATGTTATCCTCTTTCTGAGCCTCACGGATCTGTGATGGGGTTAGGGGCCGACCAGTCGTGCTGCTACAGTCTCTGATAAGGCTCAAGGCACAGGTCTGAACCACTCCAACACCGTGGCATGGGTCTCTCCAGTCAACTTTTACATTCTCCATGAGTGCATTCACAGTCTCTCTACTGACCTCTCTCGTACAGCTGTTCATGTAGTCCTCGATGCTGAGCGGCATCCGAGACAGTCCATCGGCATCATTGTTGTTATTTCCGGGGCGATAGCGTATTGTGAAGTGAAAATCGGCCAGCTCCACCCATCTGTGTCCTGCAGCATTGAGTTTGGCCGTTGTGCATACGTACGTCAATGGATTGTTGTCTGTATAAACCACAAATGACTAGGGTGGTACAAATAGTCCCTGAAGCGTTCACAAATGGCCCACTTCAGTGCTAGGAACTCAAGCTTTCCTGTGTGGTACCTTTTTTCTGACGGGCTGAGGCTGCGGGAGCCAAATACAACTTTCAACTTCCCCTGTTGTCGCTGGTATAGCACCGCACCCAACCCATCCTGGGAGGCATCGCAGTGAAGTGCAAAGGGCTGGTCGAAGTCAGGATATCCAAGGATGGGGGGTTTGGTGAGGGCCTCGATCAGCTGATTCAGTACTTCCTGGTGCTCTATTGTCCACTGAATCGGTGTGTGAGAGTGCAAGTGACCTTTTTTGTCTTCCTCAGTCTCTGTTTTCCCGGCGGTGGTTCTCGGTCATTCTGTTCGGACTTGGGCGGGGCAAGGAGGTTGTACAATGGCTTGGCTTTGCTGGCAAAGTTGGGGATGAAGGAGCGGTAATAGGATAAGAAGCCTAGCATCTGGCGTAAATCCCCCACAGTTGCAGGCATTCTATCCTTCAAAGCCATCACAGGTGCAATCTCTGCTGGGTCCATCGTGTAGCCTTCTCCAGTTACCATTTTTCCAGGAACCTTACTTTCCGTCGGAACAGCTCACATTTCTTTGGTGTCAGCTTTACACCGTGTTCTTGGTACCGCTGGAGAACGAGGCGGACATGTTCCAGATGTTCATGGAAACTGCCACTGTGTACCAAATAATCATCCAGGTATGGGAGACAATCCATGTCCCTCAGGCCCGCTAAGCAGTGCTCCATGCTACGTTGGAACTCGGCAGGCGCAGAGTTTAAGCCAAAAGGAATGCGGACCCATTCATAGAGCCCCCAGGGCGTGATGGAGGCTGTTAACGGGCGGCTCTCTTCATTCAGGAAGCCCTGGTGGTACACTTTGCCCTGGTCCAATACAGAAAACCACGAGCCCCGCCAATGTGTCCAGCATGTCCTGTATTCTTGGGATCGGATGTCGGTCAGGCACTGATTGCAGTTCAATTCTCTGTAACACAACAGAGGCGTAAGCTACCATCTTTTTTTCGGACACACACCACCGGTGATGAATAGGGGATCGCGAGGGTGTTATCCAGCCCCTGTTCAACAAATCCTGCAGGTACTCTTTTACTTCTTTATGAAGGGGTCTTGGGACAGACATATCAGTCTTCTGTACTGGTTGGTGTTGTGAAGTGTAATATGCATCTTTAAAGATGGAATACAGCCTACATCCTCTCCATCATATGCAAAGGCTTCACATTCCTCTCTCAGCATGATCTTAGCCACTTCCTGTTGGGCCTCCGGGAGGTGGCTGAGGTAAACTGGTGGGTCCCATGTCTTTAGCCTCTCCGCTTTGCGTCTCTGGCTGTGTTTTACTCAGTATCCCTTTGTGTTTGTTTTCTTTGGGCTGAGCCCACTGAATACACTGTCTTTACTGTCTCTAGATGTCCAATAACTTTATGTGGATCCATATAGATGGGGTGGTCAGTGGTGTTGGTAAAGGGGACAGGTATGTATGGAATTCTCCTCTCAAGGAAACACAGTACTTCACTAGGGACACACCTTCAGGTGGGGGATTGAGTAGTCTGGTGTGAACAGCATGTTCTGGCCTCATGCTGTGCATTCATATGCTCTAACATAGACAGTCTGGACTTGGTTGGCTGGCAAGAGTACTCTTTTCCCGCTGTGCGGGCCACACCGGTGCCTGGTCAAGCTAGTGAAAATTTCTGACCACATTTTCAGTTTTCACAGTGATGGTGAATGCTTTACTCACTTTGTATGCCAGCTGCTTTTTTCTCCTCTTGTTGTTGTTTCTGTTCCATTTATCACTGCTTCAACCACGTTGTAGCCTATGATGGGGTCACTGGCAACTGCTGGTCGCTGCATACCAGTATTGGGACTTGCAGTTAATTTCTGTCATCATCCAGCCGGAAGGTGACTTCAATCCAGCCATCATACGGGTATCGGCGTGTCGTTAGCAGCCAAAACTGTCAACTGTCCCCTCTAGAGCTCTGCAATGGGCCTTTAACGGTGTGGGGCAAGTGCTGTTGTCGCCAGGGCTCGTTGATGATACAGGACTGAGCACCTGTGTCCCATAACACTTTCACTGGATAAGTCCATATAAACAGCTGACCATACACCTTTTCCCAACCAGTCCCACCAGACGTGATTGATGCCTGGGGGCAAGTACTGGACTGTGTTCACTGCTGCTGTTGTGTCTTCATGCACGGTCCATGGCGATGTTGAGCTGATAGATCTCTGCTGGCTTTGGGACTCTCTGTCGTGGACTACACTGGTGGTCCCGCCCTGTAGTCCTGGCCCGTTTCCCAACAACTGCCTCGGTGCTCTACATCCACGGGAGAAGTGGCCCTCGAGCCCGCACTTGAAGCAGTGTGGACAGTTTTCACCTGCTCCCTCACTTCTGCACTTTTGACAATTCCTCAGTCTTTGTTTCACCACCGGTGGATGATGGTTGGCCCCCATGACTGTGAGCAACATTGCTTCATCTCAGTGCGTAGCTCTTCCATCATCTGTTGTGTGCTCATAACCTGTTCGGCTTTGTTTTCTTTACCTTTCACAGCTTTGACAGTCACTGTCGTACTAGGCTCTTTGGACTCACAGGGGCCCTTGGAGGGGGTGGGGCCCATCTGCAGGGCGGAACTGAGCTCTTGTACTTTGGGGCCTTTGACAACCGTGACCCTCCTTTGCTTTTCTTGTCGCTCGTTTTCTACTTTGAGGCTTCATTCACTTTCTCTATGAGGTCCTCGTCTGTGATTTTAATGTTATTGAGGTGGGCAGGATGTTAAATTTTACAGAGTCACTCAATAGTCCAGTCTCAATGGATCTCAGGAACTTACGCTGGATGGTGGCTCGGCTAAATGCTCCTAAGCCTCCTCATTTTCCGCTTTCCATAGCAACTTTTCCTTTAATTCAATGCACAAAACACAAAGTTCAAGGCTGTCTCTTTAGGCTCTTGCGTTAAGCTAATGAGATTATGGTAAAGGTCTGTAGAGCTATCAACTTTATATTGACCTCTCAGGATTGTCAGAAGCCCTGAGAGGGTCAACCCACGCTTTATATCTAACATGTCTCTCAATGGCAGACCAGGGCTCACAGCCCAATCACCTTATCAACTTCATTTATGTAACATATTTGACAATAACAACAACAATACTTTATAATTTATACTAACAAATAAGGTAATTTATTTCTTAAATGTTAATGTAATATTATTAGATATATTGCTATTATTGGCAAATCATTTTTCACATGGTCAATAAAATGACTTTTTCTTATAACAGTTTTTGGATCTATAGGATGGAAGTGTAAGATCTGCAAGTCTTTGTGCACCACAAAGGGGAATCTACTAAAGCATTACAGACTACATCACGCAACATTTGGTCGTGGACAATGCCAGTCATGCCTGTATGAAGGATGCCCTTGTTCATTTAAAACACAGGGTGCCCTTCGCACACATTTGTCACGATACCATACAGCCGAAGACTGTCAACAGCCCGCTGTTTTTAACTGTTTAGTTTGCAATGCATGGTCTTCTACGGAAAAGGACTACTATCAGCATCTTGGAAACCATCTGAAGAGCCATGAAACAGTTTTTTGTGTTATTAAAGGATGCAACTTTAGGACAAACATCTACAACACATTTTAAAGCACAAAAGCAGGCAACACAAGTCCTGTTCTTTGAGTGATTTCAAGGAAGACGTGCACGGAAGTCAACAAAATCAGAGTGTGGTTTGGAGTCTGCTCTCCAAGAGTCTAGTGATAGTGAGGACACCAGCTTAACTTGTGGTCAGGAAAGTTCATCGTTTTTAGTTCTCAAAGAATTGGCCTACTTCTGCTTAAGTTAGAAAGCATCTATAATGCCTCAGTGAAATGCATTGATTCTCTGGTTGAAGACCTTCATTTCATTTCATCTTCAGCAACGGTGTATGCTGTGAGAGAATCATTGATTCAACATTAAATTCAAATAAATGTACTGTTGACCAGGCCATTATAACTGACTTGGCAGAACAGTTGTGCAAGTCACATCCAATTAGTACAGCACTTGGAGCTGCTGGTCCACTTGGTACCCGTAACCAACCAAGAAACCCACACCAGCTTTTTAAAGAAGAAATATTTTAAGGAGCATTTCAGGAGTGTTGATCCTGTTGAATATATTCTCGATCCCCTGAAAAACAAGACATTTCAATATGTGCCTGTCCTTGATACTTTGCAGGAAGTCTTGAGGAACAGAGACAATGCAGAGGGACTATTGTCAAGACATTTGAACAGAACTGGATACCATGAGTCCCTCTTTGATGGTAACATTTACAAGAAAAATGACTTTTTTGCATCAGAGGAAAGCAGACTCTCTATAATCCTTTATGTTGATGACTTTGAAGTGTGTAATCCACTAGGAACCTCGAGGAAAACACAAAGTAACTGCAGTTTATTGGGTTTTGGCAAATGTCCCTTCTAAGCTGCGGTCTGCATTGAACTCAATTCACCTAGCTTTACTCTGCAAAGCTGTTGATGTCAAACAGTTTCAATACAAAGCAGTTTTAGAACCACTCTTGGCAGATGTTGTCACTCTAGAACAGGAGGGTGTTTACATTTCCTGGGTGGGAAAAAAAGATTAAAGGGACTGTACTTTGTGTTGTGGCTGATAATCTAGGTGCACATTCAGTAAGTGGACTAGTTGAAAGTTTCACAGGGCCATACATCTGTAGATTTTGTCTTGGACATTCTTCAGAGTACCAAAACCAAGAAGTGCGTACTGGAGTATTCCCATCTCAGACACAGACAGACCATAGTTTGCATTTGCAAGCTTTGAGTGACAATCCTGATTTAACGCATTGCTGTGGTGTAAAACGGCCATGTCCATTGACTGAAAAATTGAGTCATTTTCACTTTGTCTCTGGGTACCCGCCAGATGTACTACATGACCTTTTTGAAGGTATAGTGCCAAGAGAACTGGCATTGTTAATTCAGGTTTAAACCAAAAGGAAGTACTTTAATTTGACTGTACTAAACGAGTTAATAACACGTTTTCCTTATAAGGGCACCGACAAAGCTAACAGCCCTCAAGTAATTCCTCAGAACTACACTAAAAGAAGAACTATAGGGGGAAATGCCCATGAAAACTGGGCTTTATTAAGGCTTTTGCCACTTATTGTCGGTTCAAGGGTACCAGAAGGTGATTCTGCCTGGCAGGTTCTTTTAACATTAAAAGACATTGTTGAATTGGCTGTTGCACCAGTTCACACAGTAGAAACCATTGCATACCTGGACTTCAAAATATCTGAACATCGTGTCAGATTCTTACAAGCTTTCCCTGAAGAGAAACTGACACCCAAACACCACTTTCTGGAACATTACCCTGCACGATTGAACACTTTGGGCCTTTGGTTGGTGTATGGACAATGCGCTTTGAAGCTAAACACAGCTTTTTCAAGAATGTTGTGAGGTACACCAAGAACTTCAAGAATGTGTTGCTGACCCTTTCAACGCGACACCAAATGATGATGGCATACCAGATGCACACAGATGATGGACAACAGCCACTACTTGTTACAACAATATCTGAGGTGCCTCTAGATGTGCTACATTCAGACTTACAAGAAGCTTTAAGAGAGAAATCCCCACTTATCTCTACCGTGCAGATGGCAAACACCGTCACCTACCATGGAACTAAGTATGGTGTTGGGATGACCTTGTCTTTTGGCTCTACTGGTGGACTTCCTGACTTTGCAGAAATTAGTCAGATAGTAATTTTGGACAACTGTTGCATTTTATCGTAAAGTTACTTGCTGCTGGTATGAAGAGCATCTAAGATCATTTCAACTGGAGGACACTGGAAAAATGGCTTTGTTGGAGCATCAGAAACTTGTTGATGTGTACCCCTTGCCTACATACATTGTGGGAGGAAAACGCTTGGTCACACTCAAACATCACATCTGCTGTTCCTTTTAGGTAATTAAATTATACTATATACGTATCACACTAACTGATGGCTTCTGAGAATAACAATCGATTGTCAGTAAATTGATAGTTAGATATTTTGATTTTACAGTTATTTTGTTTTTGACGATGACAAAACAAACAATAATTTTAACAGCAAATCTATAGTATGGCTGCATAATTGATGGAAATGTTACCTTTACCCCAATTCTAGCACATACAGTTGATAATGAAAATTATTTTTACATAAAAAAGCAATATTTTGTCACTCAACATGCATATAAACAGCATGTTTGATGGAGGTCAGTGTACATTTTTATAGAGTTTAGAATAGCTTGACAAATGTTAAATAAATGCTTTTGTAAGCATATACCAAAGGATAAAACTGCTCAAAGCTTGCACTATCACAGTACCGGAGACTTCCTGGTGATTCTCACCATTAAACAGCATAGCTTCTGGCTGCTTAATGCACAGTAAAAGGAGGGAAAAAATAGATTCAACTACAATTGCAGGAAAAAAAAATATTACTTTTGAATAGTCGTGAATGAGATCCTTCATTACAAACCTCAAGGTCTGATTTACAGAAACCATAATTGATTTTTAGTTCACATAGTTTTTCTAAATGTTTAAGCCATTGTTTCTTTTTACCTGTCCCTCATCATGAGCCCACTTAATTTGGTAACTGAAACTCACTTTTTATGTTAACAGCAAAATAACCTTTTTTACTGTAGGTTAACTATCAATTTAATATTCATAGATATATTTGTGGTCTTCTGTCTGTGATGCTGTTGAACTTGTCTTTTCACAGTCTTGTGAGGAACACAGAGATGGAGGCAAAACTTTGAATATTGATTGATGACCAAATTGAGAAGTTGATCCTTCCATCAGGCATCCCATCCACCGTGGAGGAGCTGCAAACTGTTGTAAAAGAGACTTTTAGTGTATCTGACGAGTTCAGTCTTCAATATCTTGACCCAGAATTCGAAGATTTCTTTACTCTCAAAAGAACGGACCAAATCAAACACAAGGACACAATAAGGGTTGTCAACTCGCCTTCGGTCATTCTCAACTTGTTTCCAGTTGATGAAAGTTTAAGCAGTTCCTTTGGCCAGACGACTGACTGTGATTCTGCATCAGAGTCATTTACTGGATCATCTTCATCAAAGGACACTATTATTTTACAGAGGCACCGCAACACAGAACGATCTCAGCCATGGCCAAAAACTTTTCCCATTCCCCAGTTTGCCTATGAAACTGAAATGTACATTGCAAGAGCCACAGAAGAATTCAAGAAGAGCGGAACTCTCCCGACTACCTCAAAAATCAAGGCAGATGTACTTGAGAAGCTAGCTGAAACTATATATGCATATACTGCCTATCCATCCGGTGCTCAAATAAGCGATGTTGCTGAGGCTCTTGTCACAAAGTTTCCATGTCTCAAGGAACCTGGCTCGTACTCTGGATTCTACGGCTGGCAACAAAGCATAAAATACAAGATGGCCAATTATCGCACCAAACTTCGTGGCTTTGGTGTTCCCGAGGTTTTATGCAATGCCCTGAAACGCAAGCTCTGCTGACCAGAGGTCCGCTAAAAATGTGAAAAAGCCACGAAAGGCTGAGATCAACTACCTCCCTCCTTACCCAGCAGGTGAGGATGAAAACAGTCAAGAACAAGAGAGGATTCAGTTGCTCAGTGAAGTCATGAAGAGGGACAACAACAAGATAATAAAAGAAAAAATGGAAAAGACATTTGCCCACAGAAGAAATGAAATCATCAACCATTCACCATGCATTGAAGCCAGATGGCCAGCTCTTTTTGAGCCATCTCATGTGAGTTGCACGTGCTATTAAGAAATTATTTTTTCTGTTATGAGTTTTAATACAAATCATACATATAATGACAACATTGGTGATTTCATGTTGTTTAAAGGATTGTGAGAACAATATTTACACTTGAAATAATTTAGGGTTTAAAACTGATTTCTTATTTGTCTCTCAGCTTCAGGATGAGTTTCTAAGGATCACGATGGTCAGCCTTGAATCCCAGTTCATGTTCAAGCTTGATGAATACACTCCCAGACTGCTGAAAATCTTCCACTCCAAGGGCGGAAGTATGGGTTTGAAGTTGAAGTCCATCCTATTCAAGGTATCCTCAAACACTGTTTATGTTATGCCAAATTGAAGTTCTAACATTTTGTGGTCGAATGACTCCAGTATTAACAATTTTAGGATTTGGAAACACATTGCAAGGGTATGCAATGTCAGTCATGTGACCAGGAACAAGTTATGCTGCCATTTATCTGTTGAATCATTTGAAATAACTCATTTTATTTTTAACCATGAATAATGATAACAAAAAGGTCTAATATCACACATGTGCAACCTGATCACACAGAGAACTGACTGCTCTACATGCTGAATGTGAGCAGATGCATGCAGCTGTAAAGGAAATCTCTCTCGCTTGAACTTCTGACTCCGTCAATGTGTTATTTTTTAAATAATGCATTGTTGTCTTATACTTTTAGTACATGAATTCTATTCCAGTTAACCAGCTAACAAACTATTAAGCTATTATAAAAATGCAGTGTAAACAGTTTCAATGTTAAATGATGATATTAAATCATAAAGTTGATTGTTTTTTTTATTTCAGGTTCCCAGCAGTCCCACCATTGATGAGAGTAGAGAGGCTGTCATTCATTGTTTGTTGGCTTATCTTGGGGAATCTATTGATCAGCTCCTGAAAGAGTATGATGTAAGTTTAAGTCCATCTTAAAAAAAAATGCAAGTGCTGTCAATGTTAATGCAAGTTGTGATTTATTCAGAGACCTTGATGCAACTTTTTTTTAAGGCTGTGTGGGGGTTCAGGTAATTCTATGTATTTCTACAGATTTTGGACTTCTGCATTGGCTCTATTTTCCAACATTTCAAAAATGAAAGAGCAGTTCCTCAAAAAACGGAACTGCATGTGTTCATTACGCAGACATTAGTGAGTAGGTGTAGAACAACAATCAAACCTCTGCACCAGCGTCTTTCTTCAGTAATTTTCAATAAGTAAAGAGCGTTCACAGCCGCCTGAAGAAAAAGTGAAGCGTCCAACATCTTTTTAACAAGCTGTTTTTTCTGTGCGACAAAAAAATCTTTAAAAATCTTTCGACTTTTCAGAAAGGCACGAGCGCTCTTCTCAAAATGTATGTCATTCCCGGTATTTAGTCTTCTATGGATCTTATCTTGTACCCACATCCTCTTTGCTCCGTGTCTGCTTGGGTAAAAAACTATCTGAAATAACGTGCCAAAACATGCAGTAAAAAGTAACATAGCTGTGTCAGTCATGCAGTGGCCTTTCTTTTACAGGCAGGATGGACTCTTATTAGAGTTCATTAGCTTGATCGCCTGAGTTTATGATAGTGACCTTTTGTCTATGGCTGTACAGTCTGATATACACAATATTCTTGCAATTCCAGGATGCTGATGAAGACAGCGTGGCACAGGACCTGGCTGTACAAAGCATGAAGATTTACAGAATAAAGAGCAACGTCTCAGAGGACCCTGAAGACATTGGAATTGTGGTTGACGGTGTCAAAGCTCTTACTGCTTTGAAGAACTTTGCCAGAGCCTGCTCCATGCTTGTTGGGCTGACATATGTAGTGGATCTTGCCTATCCAAAGGAGCTAAGATACACATTTGAAGTTTTTCAAAAACTCCTTCTTGAGCTGGATAGTTCAAAGCTGTCCCCAAAAGTTACCAGCCTCAAGAATAAACTGTTAGCGTGTAAAAAGGGACTATTGAAGAATGAGGTGAATGTTAAAGTCTCTGTCAAGTGCTGCTCAGATGTTGAAGTTCTTGTTAAATGCAGATTGCAGATGAATGTAAGCAAATGATAAGTATTCCAAGTTATAGCAAAATGCAAGGTAACTCTCCTAAGGTCACCCGACCTTTTTGAAGCTTCCTGCTCAATGAAAATCTGATCAGTTACTTGTTGATAAAAACAAATTTTCAGAGGATTTCCATTTGTGTATGTTTTACACAAAATGTCATACAGTACAAAGATAAGAACATATACTTGCAGTTCAGAAATGTTGTTCAAATGCTAAGTACTTAAAAATAGCCAAGTGCTTGTGATGGACAGTTTATTGTGTAGTGTTGTTAAATGTTTATGAGCTTTTGAATCTTTGAGTAATAACGGGTCTTTGTTAATACACTGATGGGAGCCTAGTAACTATGTGAACAAGATCCTACATTAAGCATAGTTTACCAACATTATACACCATAAGGCTAGTGGATGTTCTTTGCCTGAAGTGCAAATGTTTTACAGCCTTTTTTTGAAGCTCCTCCCAATGTTTCACATTTGCATATAGTACTAAAAAGGTTGTATAAGCTTGTTTAGAGAAACCTGCACTAGTACATGTTTTTGTATTGTCCTTTAATGCACTGTTCTCATGTTGTGGTATTAAGTAAAGCTTACTAAAAAAAGCCAACGTATTGAGTAGATTGTGCTTAAAAGATGTATGACCGCAATGGCCGGGGTGTGGACGTTATGGCTAGAGGGTGTGGTGGGGGGTGCTATGGGGCCTCCCCGGGGGTCGTATTGGGCGGGTGTGCGGGGGCGCGCGCGTGGTTCCTGGCCCGGTGGATCCGCGTTGGGATTGGCTGGTCTGCTGGCTGGGTGCACCGGGCGCCGTGGGCGCGATTCCGGGGCGGGGGGGCCCCAGGGGCGGATCCTTGGGCTACGTGTCCGGGGGGGTGCTCTCCGGCCATCTGCCCGGGGACCGGCCGCGGCTCGTGGCGGCGCTGCGCAGCCTTGGGCGGGGCGGGGCTGGTGGCCTCGGGCCCGCTGTTGTTCGGGGTGTGCTGGCGTTGGGGGGGTGTCTCGTGCCGGTGCGTGGGTCGTCGGGGATTGCCTCCGTGGGGGGGGGGGGGCTCTATTGGCGCGGTTGGTGTGGGGGGGCGGTTCCGGGCAGGGGGTGCTTCAGTACTCTGGCTTGCCGGTCCGTGGCTGGCGGGATGGCCCTGCTTGGCGGTGGATGGCGTCCTCTCTCGTCGGGGGGGGCCGGGGCCGCCTCCCGGTGGAGAGTGTTGTATCGTGGCGCCGGGTGGGCCTGTGCTGGCCCTGTGCGGGCATGGGCCTCCCCCCTGGTTCGGGGCGGGGGGGCCGCTCCCCTTGGTGGCGGGTGGCGTTGCTCCGGGCCGGCGGGCGGCGGGGGTCGCCCCCTGGGGCGCCGGGGGATGGGGTTGGTGCCTGGCTGTGCCCGGGGGTGGGGGGTGGGCGCCGTGCTCCGCGGGGCCGGCGCGGTCTGGGGGGTGCCGTGGGGGGGGGGTCTCCGGCTGTGCTGTTCCGGGGCCCGTAGTGCCACTTGCCCGTCTGCACCATCTACCCTCTCGCGTGGCCCCCCCCGCGGACGGGCCCGGCTCACACTGGACAGGCCTCCTACATGTTCACTTCACCCCACTCCCAGCTGGTCTGGCTCACTCACAAAATGCACCACACACCGATACCCAACCCTGGGGGGGCTGGATGGTGGGGCTGGGGGTGGAGGGGGCCGCCACCTGTGTTACTATGTAGTGGCGTGGGGGCGGCCCTCCCACCTCTAGTTGCCCTACTAATCCCTCCAATTTTAATCGCATCTCAACATGCCACCCCCCGGAGGGTGTATCATCATTTACACCCTCCGGCCTATTACACCACATACACATAAATCCACAGAGGCTGGAGGGGGAGCACCGCTCCCCTCCATCCCACTTCTTTTAATTACACCCCATACATTCACCAAACACACACATTCACACAGGGGATCGGGAAGTGCCTCTCCATTGGTGAATGGAGAGGCACCATAACAGGGTGGTGGGTTGGTACACATATTTGGGCCTCTCCGGTGGGGGCCTGGCCCCTCTGTTGGTGGCTGGGCCACTGCATAGAGTAAAAGTACATCAAGATGGTGCGGTCGGGCGTGGCGGTGGGTCTCGGGGGGCTTTGCCGGGGTCTCTCCTTGCGGGGTCTTTCCGGGCTGTGTCGGCCGGGGGGGGCGCGGGGGTGCCTCTCCCCCTTGGGTGTGGCTTGGTGCTTGCTTTGTCTCCTGGTGGCCTTGGGGGCGGGCCCCGGGTGCGGGCCCGGGGCGGCCTGCCTCGCCGGTTTGGGGGGGGTGTGTGGGGGGGTGCTGGTGTCCTCACCGGGGTTGGGGCAGGGTTGTTTGGCGCCTCGGGATGATGGGTGGTGGTGGGGGGGTGGGGGGCTGGGGGGCCTGGGGGTTGGGGGTTGGAGTCGGTGGCGTGGTGCGCTGGGTCCTTGGCTCCTTGGGGGCTTTTCGGGTGTGTATGGGGGGGGCAATGGCAGCTTCTCGGCTTGGGACCTTGGGGGCGTTCGGGGGGCTGCTTGGCCGTGGGGTGGTCGCCGGGGGCCCCTAGATCTCTCGCTCTTTCTGCTGGCCCGACTGCTTCTTCGGGCCCGGGGGCGGCTCATGGGTTTTGCAGTAGCGGCTCTTGGAATCACATTTGTCATGGACGCACTGGCCTCGGGCTGTGGGATAACACTCATACTGGGCTCAACCATAGACACGTTGTTCCCAAATACCTGTTTTATGTAACTTCCACTCACTTCCTCCTCTGCTCACAGCCACCACCATTATTCCTAAGCCGCACACTGGTCACCAGACTGGCTTGATAACACAACAATAAGCACAATATACACAACCACAATTTCACATCACATCACTTGAAACTTATTGACTATTCCCCACCCATTCGTTTTCCTATCTTGTATCCCTCCTCCCTGTTAACTCCCCCCCCCCCCCCCTCACCCTGGTGTAACACTGCCCTCTCTTTTTTACATCCTCCCTTTAATAAAGTATTTACCCTTCCCTAGGGAGGGCTGGTGATGGTCACAATTATGCAATGAAATAAATTCATTTATTTAATTGCAATAATAAAATATGCATTGCTGTTAAAAGATTGCACTTCTTGTAGTGTTAACCTTCAACAGCATGTGCAGACAAGGTGGAGAGTAAAAAAAAAAAAAGATGTATGGCAACAAAGTGACAATCAAATGTATTGAATAGATTTAAAGCAATGTTATATGTGATGAATCATAAATTTGATCAACTATTCCTGGTAAAAATAATTAGGAAATGCCGTATAAATGTGTTGAAATGATTATTTATATTAATGTTACTAAGTGATTCCAAATATTCTTTATTTAGATTATCAATAAAAGAATTCAATTTTGATTCAACAATTAGTAAATTAAAATAAATTTCTACCAAATATTAAGTACATATTAATAAGTTTGCTCTGTATTTTCAGTAGATTTTAATTAATTTCCACCAAATATATAATTTAAAAAACTTAAATTTCTCCATAAATATAATTAACTTTTTTGAGAAATTGTGTTTGATTTACTTAATTTTTTTTGCCATATAATTCATCTTTTGGCTTCATATTACTAAATACAATACATGTAAACACATTTTTAAAATAGTATGTACTCATTGTTTTTTTTTAAAATTTGGTTAAATAATTCTGTAGTTTTTATTTAAATTTGAAGAACTTTAAATCTACTTAATAAAGTTACGTGTCACTTTGTTGCCTTCATTTTTTTAAGTATCTAATAGTCAAACTTTTACAGTGTAGGGTAGGCGATTTTTAAAAGCTAGCATGATTTTGAATGTAGCCTCCTTGACGGCTCCGCCTTCATCCCCTCCCCCTCCCCTCTGTGCTTCGTCTCACTGCCATGCATGTGCACAGCTACTGCAGAAGAGGAGCTCAGCTCATCGCTTGTATTGTGAAGAAACTACATTGTCTCATGTTTCATTCAGCAGTAACTAAACACTAAACTTTACCATCATATATGTTAAAAAACATGACCAAAAACTCTGTTATAACTCTATCAGCGGTGACGCGCTTTTAGTGTGAGCTCGTGCACGCGAGAGAACAAGAACGAGCAAGGAGACAGGGAGACGTGATTGGTTTAAAAAGGGTTAGTTTTTTTAATCCGTTGGTTGAAGTTATTACAGGTTTACAGCTGCTACAGTTGATGGATTTTCTTTGTTCCTTTTTTTGTCAGGACATAAAAACCGTTTCAACCAAAACTTAAAAAGTGTATCTGGAGAAAATTACCTACCCTAGCTTTAACGGTCAGCAGCTTCCTGGCTGTGTTCTTTTCTTTCTGCTTTTGCTGTAGCAACAGTGTTGTTTTTTTGTCTGAATTATCGATTTTAATTCTTCATATTTTTTAAGGATTATTCCTCAATTGTGACGAAAGTTACTCTACACAGTTTCTCTGTGTTTCTGTAATTTCCGTCCCTTTAACGAGCTTTAGAGTGTTCTGATGCAATGGTTTTAATGTTACTAGTGAAAAAGTTATTTTGTTGAAATGACCTGAATGACTCCATACCATTTATACATAGAAGTGTAAACAAGGGCACTCACATGTTGAAATTGATCTGATGTGGGCCGCAGATTTTAGGCGGGAAAACCATCAAACTTCTCCGTATTTGGTCCCTTGAACTAAATGAGTTTGACAATCCTGCCAAGGAGATTGCAAAAAAAAAATCCACCACAGAAACTGAAAGATTTACAGTTTTACAGTCGATATAAAGCATTAACATCATTCACTAGATTCCAGTGCTTTTTGTGTTTGTGTTTAAAAAAAAAAAAAAAAAAAGCGCAATATTTTCCTGTCCTGTCATTCTTGGCTCTAAATGCCTTCATCTATTATTCGTTTACCATCATAAGTGTGAATGAATTCACAGCAGGGAATCACTCTGTACTTCATGGCCTTCACATTTCTAATCCATGCTTTTCCCCACATGCTGTTTGCAGACTGTATCTACAGAAACTCACAGCAAGAGGCCACTTTGCCTTCATATGCGCTGCAGTCATTAGCTGCTAGTAATCGAATCCCCTCTCTCCTACTCACTTTTTTATTTACATTAAATGCAGGCTGTTCAACTTGGAGAGTTCGATTTTTAAATGGATTTCACAATGAATATGTTCATTCATATTTGAATGCAGCTGTGGATTCATTGCACCTATTTTACGAATGCATTACTGAAATGGAAAAGTCTCTCCTGAGTCAGACATTGGTCACAGCTGCATAATCAGCCAATCTGGATTATAGGCATTGTTTTTGTTTTGTCTTTGCACAGGGAGAGACTTTAGGAGAAACAAGAAACATATTCATAATCAGTCTGAAAGTGAAATAAAACAGCGACTGTGAAGCAATAGATATTTGGTTGATCAAAAAGGAAACAGTAGAGCCACTTAAAAACTCTTGTTTTAACATCCTCTAGATCTTCAAACTTCAAACTTAAGGCCCACAGGCCAAATCCATCCTTGTAGAGCATAACATTACAATAAAGTAATTATGACAGAGAAAGTAACATAAACACAGGTTTCCTGTGCTTATATCACATGACTTCAGGCATTTTTAATCTCAAATTCAATATTTTTCTAAAATCCTGTAATTTCTCACCACATTAATGGATTTTGAGGTGAATATCCAGCAGGGACTGAAATCTGTCTCTGTCGTTGGTTCCTTACATACTTTATATATAATTTACATGTGGAAGTGAAAACTAGGGCTCCATAAAATGCTTCTTTTTCCACCAAAAATCTGTGGCCCACTTAAGATAAAACTGATCCTATAGTTGGTCCCTGAAATAAAATGAGTTCAACAGCCCTGATCTAAATAAAATTGTTGGTTTTAAAATTGTTGTGCATTTAATAGAAGACATCTACAGCCATTCCAATTCATTAATTAAGATTGTACTGAAATTTAAAAACATATACATACTGTATATACTGAACAAAAATATAAATGCAACACTTTTGTTTTTGCTCCCATTTTTCATGAGCTGAACTTAAAGATCTAAAACATTTTCTATAAACACAAAACACCTATTTCTCTCAAATATTGTTCACAAATGTGTCTAAATGTGTGTTAGTGAGCAGAGATAATCCATCCTACCTCACAGGTGTGGAATGTCAAGATGCTGATTAGACAGCATGATTATTGCAGGTGTGCCTCAGGGTGGCCACAATAAAAGGCCACTCAGTAAACCAGTCAGTATCTGATGTGACCACCATTTGCCTCACACAGGGCAACACATCTCCTTCACATAGAGTTGATCAGGTTGTTGATTGTGGCCTGTGGAATGTTGGTCCACCCCTCTTCAATGGCTGTGTGAAGTTGTGGATATTGGCAGGAAGTGGAACACGCTGTTGTATACGCTGATCCAGAGCATCCTAAACATGCTCAATGGGTGACATGTCTGGTGAATGTGCTGGCCATTCAACAACTGGGATGTTTTCAGATTCCAGGAATTGTGTACAGATCTTTGCAACATGGGGCCGTGCATTATCACGCTGCAACATGGGGCCGTGCATTATCACGCTGCAACATGGGGCCGTGCATTATCACGCTGCAACATGGGGCCGTGCATTATCACGCTGCAACATGGGGCCGTGCATTATCACGCTGCAACATGGGCCGTGCATTAACAGATGCCAATACCCCATTCCTGCAGTCAGCATGCCAATTACACGCTCCCTCAGAACTTGCAACATTTATGGCATTGTGCTCTGTGATTAAGGTGAACATGTCAGAGTGGCCTTTTATGTGGCCACCCTGAGACACACCTGTGCAATAATCATGCTGTTTAATCAGCATCTTAATATGCCACATCTGTGAGGTGGGATGGATTCTCTGTAAAGGAGAAGTGCTCACTAATACACATTTAGACACATTTGTGAGGAATATTTGTGAGAAATAAGTATTTTGTGTTTATAGAATATGTTTTAAATCTTTGAGTTCAGCTCATGAAAAATGGGAGCAAAAACAAAAGTGTTGCATTTATATTTTTTGTTTAGTGTATGTATATCCTCAGTGATGATTAAAAGATGTGAGATTCTCAGTTACTGTAGAAGGTTAGAAACCAAAAATAATAACTTCATGTTACAGAACTATAGACTAAGGATAGAATGCAAAATGTTGACAATATTTAAAAACGTCATTAATGGGAGTCAGGAAAACATGTTATTTCTACTCTTGTTCTAGAAAGAATTGGGATTTTAGCTTTAACCAACAGGAAATAAGTCAATGTTTTTCCTCTATTTTCTGTGTATGTTTGTATAAATGTGTCTCTGGGGTCATCAGTCCATTCACCAGCCTCTAACTGCTCACAAAACACGTATTCACTGATGAGAAATATGTTTCAGTAAAATTGGGCACATCTAGGCTGTTACCTAACCTAACAAAGTGCGTTTCCTTTGGTACTTTGATTAATGTAAACAGCTCTATTTAGCTCTTTATTCAGGCCAAGGAAGGTAAAACTGCTTCCCTTGACCGTAGCTGCATTTCTCTCACATAGATATTCTGTGTATTTTAGCTAACTTTACTGCTTGCACTGAGTTTTTTCACTTTTACAAAGATATCGCACAAATTCATAACAAAAGCTACTGTACATTTTTTTCATTTGCCCAAGATAAAGATAAACAGGAAATAAACAATAGGTCAGCACACTGGACACAGACTCACAGTTCTGTGTCCATGCCTAATAGAAGTCATTTGGCGTGAATTAACGCCAAGACTGTGAATTTGCTCTTTTGTTTTAAAGGTCCTATATTACACTATTTTCACCCATCTCCATTTGTTCTAAGAACCCCAACAACATAGTATTTGAGGTTTATTTTCCAAAACTCGCCTGTTGTCCAGAGTTTTAGCCTTTCTGAGCAGTTCTAAAATCAGGCTGTTTTGGAGCCAACTTATGCATATTCATGAGTGGGTGTGTCTGTAGACAGACTTCAGTGATTACCAAAGCGATTTTCTTTTTGCTGTTCACACACTCGTTATTGTTTTCAGCCAAAAAACTGCACATTACAGTAAACCACATGGATATATAAGTGGCTAATTGTGATTGTGAGTCCGTCTCAGCGCTGCTTCAGGCTGTGTGTTTATCGCAGCAGCGGAGTCATTCAGCTGCGTCAAACACTCACCGCAGTGTTAAGCTGCTAAGTCACTTTCTTCTCCTCATCTCTATTAACTACAGGAATAGTTAATTTTAGGTGAAAATCATTTATTTTGTTCAACTGCTGCATCGCTTTGTGTCACAACCGTCAAAATCAAGTCAAACGA